>NC_047114.1:31687687-31987687 GCF_902500255.1 Thalassophryne amazonica | reverse complement strand
TGAATAAGTTGGTAGATCTTAAAATAAAAAAATAAAAAAAAACCTGAAGCAACTGATTACCTTAATTTTTTAAGTTTATATAGTCAAAAATTGTTATGATTTGTTTGTTTTTAAATTGGCATTTTCCATACTGTCCCAACCTACCATCGACATTAACGCTTGTCCGATTGTCCGGGACAAGTGTAAAATGTGATCAGACAAGCAATATGCTCTAAATTGTTATCCAACTGGACAAGTGGCATTTTTTTGGTTTAAAACGTTCAAATTCTTTATTTTCATCGCTCAGAACCAAAATACCCGCCTTTTTGTTTTCTTATTTACATCACGTCTTGTCTTGCACCTCGCGCCGTGCCATCAGTGTTCTTTCAGCGCTGTCACACTCTGCTCTGCTCTCAGGTAGTTTTCTAAAATCCAGCCAGGTTGTTTGTGCTGAACTGTCCGCTCGTCCCTCCCCCACCGGCAGGCTGCAGCTCAGAGAGCACAGTGGAAATAAAACTCAAAGTCTTCAGATAAGCTCTTTCTGCTTTGCATAGCTCCAGAAATTAATTTCTAGGCTTTAAATTTACAGATGAAAGCCTTCATGTTTCCAAAGTTTGCTCAAATACGGTGTGAGAGTGAAGAGACTCTCGTTCCCTCACAGAGAGAGAGAGAAAGAGAGAGAGGAGGAAAAAGTGTGAACAGCAGACACTACACACTGTAAAAAAGCAGCAAAATCATTTTAATCAATGATCATCTTCACGACACAGCCTCAGTGAAACAGCAAAGTGTGAAAAACTGAGTCAGAAAGTTTTTCATCCATGATTTCATCATTAAAAGAGCAAATTTACTCCTTTACTTCTTCCAGAATTATTTTTTTCATTTTCTTTTTATTATTGTTGTTTATGCATCAATGACACCTGATCAAATTACTTGTATGTGAGAACTTACTTGGCAATAAATTTGATTCTGATTTGACAATCAAATCAGTCCAGATTTAGCTCTTGTTCAAACAAGACAATTAGGAGTTATATTGTTTAAAAAAAAAAAAGTATGCAATTCCACTCAAAAATGTTGAAAAAAAAAAAGCTAAACTGTCAACATGACAGAAAAATTCTGCCTAGACGCTTAATGGATTAAAGGTACAGTGCGTCATTTTTAAAGAAGACAGCAAATGTTATGTCCATCAAATAATAATGTGTTTTTAAACTTTTCACTGTTATTTTCTTAAGATAGACAGAAAAATACAAAAAAGAACTTTGATGTTACAACATAAGTGTAATTTTTTTGTCTATTATTCTTGCTTTCAGTGCCTCGGGTGATAACTGCCAACAGCACTGCTGTACTAAAAATTTCTGGAGAGAACCCTGTATCATGTGTGCATGAGACCACTGTATGGAGTGTGCGTTCGTAGCATCTTCTTGCGAGATGCTGTGGCGGGAAACATTAGATAACGAACATTGCATCGATTAACATGCCTTTTGAAGAATATATTGAACAGTGTCTTTTTTAAAACCTCTGAAACCGGGCCAGATACCAGAGAAAACACCAGTCAAATGCAAAGCATCAATCCCTGCAAGTGTAGAAGCTTCAAAGAAGAAGTATGAAGAGAGAGGAAGTTTGTGAGTAGCTGGACACAGGATTATCCATGGCTGGGGCACAAGGAAGAGGACAATACAATATACTGCCATGTCTGTCGGGATTTTCCTTCAATTGCAGACCAGTAAGTCATTTTTAAATGTTGAAATAAAATAATTTGATTTCCTTTATAAAATACATACTGGCAAATGATCATGCATTGAACAGTGATGAATTCAGAAAACACACAGGAGAGAAGCAGATGCATATTGTCATTTACCAATTATTTAAATTTTTTCCCCAATTATGAACAATCGCAGGAGAGAAACATTATGAGCTGTGTTGGTTAACGGATTAAAAGGCTAGAGGCTATGCATGCAATATGTAATACATTTTATTTTTTGGAAATTGAATTTTACCACCCACACAGGAGAGAAGCAATTTATGAAATGTGTAATTTCAGTACTTCCACAGTAGCATGCCCCCAGACACCCCTAGGTGACACGCGCCATTGGCGCGTGTATCGCGTGCCTTCAGCATGCTTCACGCAACTCATGCCTGCAGCGCTCGCTTGTCCGGACAACCAGCTTTTCCTACAGGACAAGTAAACTGCCATGGTTACTTGTCCTATGGACAAGTACACTAAAAAGCTTAATGTCAATGCCTGACAACTTTTTGTGATTTGAGCTGCACTTGCTGAAAGTGGAGACACTGTGTATAAAAATGGTTCTAATTACTAAATTCATTCATTTTCTCAAACCACCACTGATGTAGGAATTACAAAAACTATGTCACTGTCAAACTAATCATATACATGACTGTGGGCCACTAGTTGTTTTTAAAGAGATATTAAATTTTGTTGCCAAAAAATACCCCATAAACACTGAAATGATACAGGATTAGAATGCATTTTCAAATTGTTAAGAAACAACACTGTTGCTGTTATTACATCTTAATGCAGCATGTAACACTATTACTAACTGTATTTTGCTGAAGAAACTTTAGCAATTTGTGGCAAATGGTGTAATGGCTGAATTTTTTTTTTTTTTTTTGCCAGGTTGATCACATTGTATCTGTATTTCCCTTTCTGCAATTCAAGTGTGGCACACACACCAGGGTTCTATTCAAAGCCCACTGCTCTTTTCCATTTATGTTGTACCTCTTTGTTTGAATTAGACATAGTTATAGGATTAGTGTTTCCTGTTATGCTGATGACACATAACTTTACATACCTGTTCATATGAGTATAAAAGAAGAAGAGCATTTATTTGTTACTCTACAAAGAATGAAAGTGGTCCACTGAATTTTAATCCATCCTATTTATAGTTTCATATTTCCAAGTCTTGGCTGGGCAAAGTAACCTGCATTGGGGCTATATGGAACTAAAATTTGTTTTTATTATTATTAAATTATTTTTATTGTTAAATTATTATTATTAGGAGCAGTGTGCAGCCACAGTCTGGCCAACTTTGCAGACACCATCTTTGTTAAGAGCAATGATTTCTTTAATGTGCATGTTTTGATGGTGGGAGGAAACCCACACAGAAATAGGAAAGCCAAAAATTAACGGGAACCTGTCCTTGGTGGAATAAATCCTGGACTACCTTGATGTGCGGCTAAAATAATAACCACTGTGCCAGTGCATGGCCATGTTACTGCATTATTAGCACTGCTTCAGACACCAGTATGATAGCACAATAGAAGGGTCTGTAATTATCATATCAAATATGAAACAGTAGTGGGCCATCTCATCTCATAGAATTTAAGACTTATGCATGGTTTTATCTTCCATGTTGTATGCTTACTCTAAGGTGAAAAAGAAGTCAGCAGGCTGTAGAGCTTTGTTTTACACATGATAAAAAAGGAAGTGTTAAAATCTCAGAGTAAAAAATTTTATTTAAATTAATTTAAATGGTCCTGTGTTATTTAATAGACTGTATTAAACAACACAGAATTGCATCTACGTATTTTCCAGCGCTGATCACGTTAGTGCTAATTCAGGTTTTTTTTCAAGTGTAATTTAACTCTCAGCAGATGTAATTTTAACATAGGTTGAATGAGAAATTAGAAAAAGGTATTCTTCTAACGGGTTATGTGTTTTCAGTGAGGGTGTTTAGACAGTGCTGTCCTATTACAAATGGATGGTTGTGAGTTCAAATGCTGCATGTCGTCTTTGTCTGTGGTAATCCTATAAACATTGCCCAAAACATTCATTTATTGATCCCTCTTATTCCAATTAAGAGTCATGGGGGCTGGAGCCAATTCCAGTGATCATGGGGCGAGAGGCAGGGTACACCCTGGGCACGCCACCAGTCTATCACAGAGCACAGATAGACAAACACATTCACACCTACAGCCAAGTCAAAAATTCAGTCACCAGTTCACCTAACCTGCATGTCTTTGGAAGTGGGAGGAAGCTGGTGCACCTGGATGGGACCCTGAGCAAACACATGGAGAACATGCAAACTCCACACAGAAAAGGCCAGGTGGGAAGTGAACCCAGGACCTTCTCTCTGTGAGGCACTAGTGGTAACCAAAAAGCCAATGTGCTGCCTGTTGCCCAAAACATTTATGCTTTTAAATACAATGTTAAAACTCTCAAGGCAGGCGCTGCAGATTTTCAACAGCTAAATGTCATGTATTGTGTTTATCCTCTATTGTGTGGTTGGGTTTTGGTTTTGGATTATGTTGCTTTTCTGGCTGGGTGTGCTTTGCTTGGGTTTTCTGGTCCGTATTTCTCTTGGCTGCCTTCTTTGAGCTTGGTGGGGGGCGGTTCACTTTGGTTGGGTCACGCCTTGTTCTGGGTCTTTCTGCACTTATCACTGAGAGTATTTAAACACCACTGGTTGCACCGTTTTTTTTTTTTTTGCCTGATCATTGTGCCCTCTGCCATCGCTTCTAGCTCTGTACCTTGCTCTTTCTAAGTCCTGCTTCCACCTTGTGTTTTGACCACCTGCCTGTATTTTTTGACCACGCCATTGCCTGATGTTTTGGATCTGTTTGCTTCTCTTGGACTGCCTCTCTGTGTACCAAACCCAGCTAAGCCTTTCAGTAAACGCCTCCTTGAACCAGAGCTACGTAGTCGAGTCCTGCATTTGTCTCCAGCCTTCTTTTTCTGACAACCCTGATAGAACGATCAGGCCAACAATGGAGACAGCGGTCTCGAACCTGTTCCAGACAGCTGTTCGTCACCATAGCCGCCAGCTGGCAGAACAAGAGGACCGCATCACCGCCTTAAGCACTGGAATCTCTGACCTGGCCAAGAGACAGGACGCCTTCATGTCCTCAGTGAGCACACAGATCAACCAGCTTATAACCTCCCTGACACCTCAGGCTCCATCCGCCTCGGCCTCTACCAACCAGCCGCCGACAGGACCAAGTGCTGCCTCGCCAGTACCTACAGCTGCCCCTGTTGTCTGCAACCAGCTGTCTCGACCTGAGCATTTCTCCGGAGAATCCGGAGACGTCAAGCCCTTCCTTACACAATGCGACCTGCACTTCGAGTTAATGTCAGCAATGTTTCCGTCCGACAGGTCAAAGATAGCATTCATCATAACTCACCTCACCGGCCGGGCAGCGGCGTGGGCCTCAGCAGAGTGGAGCAGGCAGTCTCCAGTGTGTGGATCGCTCCAGGCGTTCAAGACCGCACTCCTCCAGGTCTTCCAGCATACGTCACTGGGCCGTGAGGCAGCCCGTTCCCTGATGCGTCGTCGGCAGGGAAACAGACGTGTCGCCGACTACGCCATTGATTTCCGCATTCTCGCGGCGAAGAACAAGTGGAACCCGCCCGCACTCCATGACGTGTTCTTCCAAGGCCTATCGACGCAGATCCAGGATCAGCTGATAGCTGTTGATCTCCTGGAACAACTGGACGAGCTTATCGCACTAGCCATCCGCACTGATCGCTGGCTGGCGGACCGGCCCCGACAAGACGTGCGCGCCTCGCCCCAGCACTCGGAATCTTCGTCCGCTCATCACGCCGGGTCCTCTGCTTCCAGCTCCAGCTCGTCTCATGCAGCTTCAGAAGAGCCGATGCAGCTGGGACGTACCCGGCTGACCACCGAAGAGCGGCAGCGCCGGAGAGACCAGGGATTGTGTTTCTATTGTGGTCAGGCGGGTCATGTGGTCACTGAGTGCCAAGCCAGGGGTGCCCCCGTGCGGTCACAACAGGTACGCCAGGTGAGTCAAAATTCTATTACTTCTGTTACTCCTCAAAACGTGATCACGGCCAGTTTAATTTCCGATCATTCATCATGCTCTGTTCCGATATTTATTGATTCAGGTTCTGATGCAAATTTAGTGCAATCTTCTCTCACCAGGTCTTTACACCTTAAGCTGTACCGTCTCTCACGGCCGCTGGTAATGCATGCCGTGGATGGTCATGTGCTGGGTCACATCACCCACCGCACTCAGTCTGTTCAGTTGATCATAGCCGGTACCCATTCAGAAACGATAAGCTTTCATGTATTTGATAAAATGACTCACTCCACCATTTTGGGGCATCCCTGGTTAAAAATACATTGTCCACAAGTAAACTGGTCCGACAGACAAATCACTTCCTGGGGCTCTGCCTGTGCGGGGCGCTGTTTCGCAACGTCCGTGAGGATCGCTAATCCTCTTAATCCTGATTTGGCAAGAGTACCTACTGAGTACCACGATCTTACAGAAGTATTTAGCAAAGTCAAGGCAAAGTCGCTGCCACCACATCGTGCTTATGACTGTGCCATTGAGCTACTTCCAGGCACGAGTCCCCCACGGGGAAAACTTTTTTCTCTGACCGGCCCTGAATGCATCGCCATGAACGAATACATCCAGGAATCCTTAGAGGCCGGTTTGATTCGCCCATCATCATCTCCCGCAGGGGCGGGGTTTTTCTTTGTAGAAAAGAAAGATAAGTCACTCCGTCCCTGTATTGACTATCGCGGGCTAAACAACGTCACTGTTAAAAACCGTTATCCCCTGCCACTAATAGCTTCTGTGTTTGAACTACTAGAGGGCGCCACAATCTTCACCAAGCTCGATCTCCGCAATGCCTATCATTTAGTGAGGATCAGTCAGGGAGATGAATGGAAGACCGCTTTCAATACTCCCACTGGTCATTATGAATATTTAGTCATGCCCTTTGGCTTAACCAATGCACCTGCAGTATTTCAGAACCTGATCAATGACGTGTTACAAGATTTTCTAAATAAGTTTGTGTTTGTGTATCTTGATGATATTCTGATTTTTTCCCCGGATGCAGAAACACACTCTCGACATGTGCGTACAGTGCTTGAGACCCTGTTATGCAATCAGTTATTCGTAAAAGCAGAAAAATGCGAATTTCACAAGTCCACCGTATCATTTCTAGGATTCATTATTGCACCAGGGTCAATCCGGATGGACCCAGCTAAGGTAGCCGCAGTGCGTGAGTGGACAACCCCAAAGGATCGCAAGGAGGTCCAAAGGTTTCTAGGATTTGCAAACTTTTATCGGAAGTTCATACAAAATTTCAGTTCGGTAGCTGCTCCTCTGCATAATGTTACCTCATCGCTCCGGCCCTTTTGCTGGACACCAGAGTGTGAGGAAGCATTTCAGGTCCTAAAGAAACGCTTTACAACGGCCCCTGTGTTGCTCCTCCCTGACCCCGCCCAACAGTTTGTGG
The DNA here is from genome assembly GCF_902500255.1 of Thalassophryne amazonica. Lineage (NCBI taxonomy): Eukaryota > Metazoa > Chordata > Actinopteri > Batrachoidiformes > Batrachoididae > Thalassophryne > Thalassophryne amazonica. The sequence continues at coordinate 31,980,489 of NC_047114.1, read as the reverse complement.
TCGAAGTGGACGCTTCCGATGTGGGGATCGGAGCTATCTTGTCTCAGATCCATCCCACTGATAAGAAATTACATCCCTGTGCGTTTTTATCTCGTAAACTGACTCCAGCGGAGCATAATTATCACATTGGCGACCGCGAACTGTTGGCGGTTAAAGTGGCCTTGGAGGAGTGGCGCCACTGGTTGGAAGGGGCACAAGTACCGTTTTTGGTGTGGACCGATCATAAGAATCTAGAATATCTGCGCTCAGCGAAACGACTCAATTCCAGACAGGCTAGATGGTCTATTTTCTTTAGTCGTTTTAACTTCGTATTATCATACCGGCCCGGAACAAAAAATGGTAAACCCGATGCTCTCTCTCGACGGGAAGAACCATTGGATGAATCGGCAGAACCAGGGTCCATCTTGCCTGCATCCTGCTTCCTTTCGGTTCTTACCTGGGACATTGAGACCAAAGTTCAGTCTGCAATGCGCAGCATTCCTGTACCTCAGGACTGCCCTCTGGGGAGGCTGTACATGCCAGAGGTTCTCAGGGGGAAAGTGATTTGTTGGGCACATAGCAGCCGTTTCGCTTGCCATCAAGGAATTGGAAAGACAGCCACAATCATCCGGGAAAGGTTTTGGTGGCCTCGTTTACTCTCCGACGTAACAGAATATGTTGGGGCATGTACTACCTGCGCAATGCACAAATCTTCCAACCGATCACCAACAGGCAAGCTCCATCCGTTACCTGTCCCCACCCGACCATGGTCACACATCTCAGTGGACTTTGTTACCGGATTGCCTCCTTCCAAGGGACATACAGTAATTCTTACTGTGGTAGATCGTCTATCCAAGATGGCCCATTTTGTACCGCTACCAAAGCTGCCCACAGCCAAAGAAACCACAGAGGCCTTGTTAAACCACGTGTTCAGATTACACGGTTTTCCACAGGACATAGTGTCTGATCGAGGGCCCCAGTTTGTCTCACAATTTTGGGGGGAGTTTTGTCGACTCCTGGGAGTCACCTCCAGCCTCACCTCCGGGTATCACCCTCAGGCTAATGGACAGGCGGAGAGGGTCGATCAGGAGTTAGAAAAGGGACTAAGTATTCTCGCCTCACAGCACCCGGCTTCCTGGTCATCTCAGTTAGTATGGATAGAGCTCACACACAACTGTTTGCCATCGGCTTCTTCCGGCTACTCTCCTATCCACGTATCACATGGGTATCAACCTTCTTTGTTCTCTTCTACAGACCTAACCTCCCGGGTGCCCTCAGCCCTCTCCCTAATCCTCCGCTGTCGCCGAACCTGGGAGCGGGCCCTACGTTCTTCGGCGACCTACAAAGAGGCGGCCGACAGGAGGAGGACTCAGGAACCGATATACTCCCCAGGGCAACGAGTTTGGCTCTCCACCCGGCATCTGCCCATCCGTGGTCTGCCGAGGAAGCTTGCTCCCAGGTTCATGGGGCCATTCAACATCGCAAAGGTTGTTAATCCGGTCTCGGTACGTCTGTATGTGCCCCAGTCTATGAGGATACATCCCACCTTCCACGTCAGCCATGTCAAGCCTGCTCGGTCCAGTTTCCTGTGCCCTCCGGCCGTTCCCCCGCCTTCCGCCCGGTTTGTGGACAGGAGGCTGGCTTTTACGGTGAGGCGCCTCATGGGGTCTCGGCAGCGTGGGAGGGGGGTGCAGTATTTGGTGGACTGGGAGGGTTATGGGCCTGAAGAATGCTCATGGATCCCCTCTCGTTTCGTTTTGGATCCTGGACTGATCACGGACTTCCACACTCTGCATCCTGAGTCCCCTGGGCCGTCAGGGGCCGGCCGTTGAGGGGCGGTCCTGTCATGTATAGAGTTTATCCTCTATTGTGTGGTTGGGTTTTGGTTTTGGATTATGTTGCTTTTCTGGCTGGGTGTGCTTTGCTTGGGTTTTCTGGTCCATATTTCTCTTGGCTGCCTTCTTTGAGCTTGGTGGGGGGCGGTTCACTTTGGTTGGGTCACGCCTTGTTCTGGGTCTTTCTGCACTTATCACTGGGAGTATTTAAACACCACTGGTTGCATCATTTTTTTGCCTGATCGTTGTGCCCTGTGCCATCGCTTCTAGCTCTGTACCTTGCTCTTTCTAAGTCCTGCTTCCACCTTGTGTTTTGACCACCTGCCTGTATTATTTGACCACGCCATTGCCTGATGTTTTGGATCTGTTTGCTTCTCTTGGACTGCCTCTCTGTGTACCGAACCCAGCTAAGCCTTTCAGTAAACGCCTCCTTGAACCAGAGCTACGTAGTCGAGTCCTGCATTTGTCTCCAGCTTTCTTTTTCTGACAACCCTGATACTAAATAACTGATTTTTCCTCTTACTAAAAATTAATTTGAGCCCGAGAGGGTTAAAGTCCTCACTGTAGTACTGAATACAGTTTCCTATATTGCAAAATAAGTGCAACTATACTCCAGAACCTCTGAAGCCCAAATAATGTCAAGAATATAGTTAATTTTAACACTATGCAATGATTCGTCTGTGCACATATAATTGTAACAAGGTGAAGTCCAGATTTAAAAATTATGATCGCGAAGGAAGGGGTGCTGAACGCAGAGGAGTAGACGTGGGTTTTGCTCTCCACACTGGATGTGCTTTAAAATGTTTATTTTTGGCTCATATTGAAACTGTCTCAAGAGTGTTTGTGGTGTCATTTATTATACAGTCTGGACCAAGCAAGACGAGAGAAATGGGCAAACATGGACCAAAGGCTAAAGCCAACAACAGTGACACAGTAGCAAGTAGCTACCCGGAGGAGACAGCAGGCGAGGTTGAGGATGTGGGCCTGCCAGGTAGCCAACACAACGACGAAGACGAGTCAATCATGGTCAAGGTGACGGCCAGCATATCTAAAATGCTCAATGTTCAAGCTGAAGCCTCTGAATGAGCTCTCTGGGAAAACTGACTGTTTAATAAGGCGAAAGGACATGGCTGAGCAGAGGGTTTTGGATTTGGAGGACGCCACGGAACTGACTGCAAACACTGTGTAACAAACACTTGTCAGAAAAGACAAAAGCAAAAGCAACGGCTGAGAGTTTTACCTCCAATGAAGTACGATATCTCGGCGATGAGGTGGAGATGACGTCTGGGTTTTATGGAGTGCGATGATGAAGAATGAGTGACAGCTGTCAGGAATTAATGAGTGACAGCTGTCACTCCCGGCTGTGTCCGTGGCGGCTGCGCCCTCTCGTGCCTGAAGCCCGCACTTCAGGCAGGGCGCCCTTTGGTGGTGGGCCAGCAGTACCTCCTCTTCTGGCGGCCCACACAACAAAAGGAGGTAAATGACTATGTGATGAAACTGCCAGGAGCCAAATTAGCAGAGTCGCAATGACTTAAACACGTGAAGTTGTCATGTTTCTGTCCTGTTTGGGTTCCAGTTTTATTCGTCCCCTTTTCTTTTCCTTCAATTTGGCCCGGTCTTGACTTTGTTTTTATTTTTTGCCTCTTGATTATGTTCATTCTTGTTTCCGTTCATTCTGGTATTCTGGTTCTTATATTATTCTGTGGTCCCTGGTTTTTGTTCTTTATTGTATTCTTGGTTCTCACGTATTGCATTTTGGGTTTAGTCATTTATTGCTTTTCTTTCTGTCACTAGTTTCATTCTTGGTTATCTTTTGTTTTATTAGTCATGTATGTATTGCTTTAGCTTTTCACATTCTTTACATTATGCTTTAGTCACAGGTTTTTCTTATTGTTTATCTTCAGTGTTTTGTATCTGATTATGTTCCATTTGTGATTTATTTCTTATTAGTTATTTTGTATTGTCATTTTATTAATTTCTATATTTTATTCAGTGTCAGTTCTGTTTCAGTTTAGTTTATTATTTTTGATCTCCTGGTTTTCCACTTTATTGATTAATCACATTATCTCCTAGTTTTTCCCCTTTTGTTTTGCTCACTTTTATTATTGTCTGCCTTAAGCACGTCTCATTTTCCTCCATTAATTTTCCAGTCGCTTAGTTCCTTTGATTCGACTGCGTTGCGTTTTCCTCCCTCACTCTCTTGCACCTGTTTCTCATCTGTCACCCACGCCCCCCTTTCCAGATCCTTCATCCTCACATGCATCTTGTTTTCCTGTTACCGTCTTCCTTATTTAAACTGTGTCTGTTCACTCCTTCACTGCTCGTTTGTTGATGTTTATCACTTACCAGCACCTCGTCTCTGTTCTGTTTTTGCCACGCGGTGTTTTGACTCTGCTCTGTGTATCGGACCCTGCTTTAGCCTCAGCTCTGAAAATCCAGTTTGTTCGTGTACTGACCTTGCTTGTTTTCGACCACGTCCTCTGTCTCGCCCCTGCCTGGTACTTTTGCTCCGCGGACTGCCTTCCTGTTACCGAACCCCTGCCTGTAATAAAGACCAGTATTTTTACTCATACTTCCTGTTTGAGAGTCTGCATTTGTGTCCAGCCTCTATCTGTGCCTCGCCTTCACTGAGCCTGACAGAAGTAGGCTAAATACTTGAGGTTTATTGTTGTAAAATTATTTGTATATTATTGAGCAATTATGTTTATGGTTGAATTAATCCAGTGTGGGAATTTGTTGGAACTCCCCTTTAGTTGTACTTTAGTGTAGAGTACACCTAGTGCATTATTTGGGTGTCTGTGGTGTGTTTTTGTTTATTATTTTTATTTTATTTATTTTTTATAATGAGACTGTTTTTTGGTTCAGGCTCGTTGGTTAGGTTTTGCTTGAGGTTACAGACTGGTCTATTTGTACTAATTGCTATACAAAAGGGGGGGTATACATAAAACGCATTGTATTTGCTGCATATGTCATTTAAGAGAAGTACCTGAAATGTAAAAGGTTCCAATAATGTAATTAAGAAAAAGTCAATTTTGAATTCTCTGAAAAAAGAGTCAGTTCATGTTGCTTTCCTGCAAGAGACTCACCTAACTGTTGATGAGCATAGGAAATACTGTAAAGAATGGGTGAGCCAAGTTTTTTTTTCATCTTATTCTACAAATAAAAGAGGAGTTCTAATTTTAATACACAAAAATCTCCCTTTTACGGCTATATCCACCCATAAAGACAAGGAAGAGAGATATGTATTGGTCAAGGGGGTGTTACATGGGGAGAATGTCCTTTTTGTCAATGTATACGTCTTACGTGTAGCCAGGGGTGGACCTGGATGGGCCTGGGCCCGCCCACTTGTCAGCCAGGCCCGTCCCATCCAATGAGAAGGCTGAGTCGACACTCGACAGTCACCTGTTGTTGCCTCATTGTATTCCTATGATATGGTATTGCATTAGCACTGAGCGACAATTAATAAATTTTGTCAAAAAAATCTGGTTCATCTTCTGTGGTTTTTATTAATTCATTTTCAGAGTACAGTGGTCCCTCGCTATAACGCGGTTCACCTTTCGCGGCCTCGCAGTTTCGCGGATTTTTTTTAGAGCAATTTTGCATGCTTTTTTTTTTACGGCGCATTGTGTTCTGCGTCCTTATCAGGCCGCAGGCGGGCCGGTCGCGGCACCGGTCGGCATCACCGCGATTGCTCTCACTGCCTCCAATGCGCTTACCGCTGATGCGGTAAACGCAGCACTGCTGCTGCGTTTACCGCATCAGCAGTTCATATTGGAAGATTTTTCAATATGATTGGAGCATCTTTTAATTTTGACCTCTGTGTAATTCTTTAATTGACCCCGACCTGACCACTGATTGAAAATTCAAGTGGCCAATCGATTTTTTCAAAAGAGGATTGTGTGAGGACTATTTCTGCCAAATCTGATGCTTTTATCACCATTTGCAGGATTCCGCTCTAAATATTCTCTTATCTGCTGCACTGTTGAGTGTCAGAGAGACTTAAATAGACAGCCGCTTTGGACTTGATCTGCTTTGTGTGTCTTCGAGTTATCATGTCAAATATCTGTGCATTCTTGACCAGTCTGTTTTGTTATTGTTATGTTACTGTCATTGTTTTTTGTTGTTGTTGTTGTTTTATGTGTTAATTACAAATGTAGCGGGATGAAAGTCCCGGGTCCCAATTGAAAAGACGTTCCCGCTAGCTTGGCTAATGGGGAGTTCCCCTTTGGCTGACCTGGTAGAGGAACGGTCTTTTGTGCGAGCTGCGTGGGTTCGATCCCCACCGTCATCCCGGCCACGAAGGTCCTGCTGCTTCAATCTGGCATCACGAACAGGATGTGGGTCAAAGAGCATGCTAACATGCACTTGTGACTTCGGGACAAAGTCAAAAATGGTGGGGAGATGTGTAGCGGGATGAAAGTCCGGGGTCCCAATTGAAAAGACATTCCCGCTAGCTTGGCTAAGGGGGAGTTCCCCTTTGGCTGACCTGGTAGAGGAACGGTCTTTTGAGCGAGCCGCGTGGGTTCGATCCCCATTGTCGTCCCGGCCACGAAGGTCCTGCTGCTTCACAAAGATTATAAATAAATACATTTAAAAATCTAATTTAACAAAATGATGTTCGTACTAGCAAGACTGGAGAGGGAATTCCCTTTTACTGATCTAATAGTGCATTGGTCTTGAGAGAGAGAGAGAGAGAGAGAGAGAGAGAGAGAGCTGGCATTCAAACCTCACCACAGCCACAAAGATATATGTAGCTCAGTTACATAATGGGCCTCATGTATCAACGTTGCATACGGCGATATTTGAGCGTATATGGGGTGTACGCCAAAACGGCAGCGCTACTTGGCATTTATCAATGTGGTCGTTGGCGTACGCTGCACTGAAAATATACACCAGGTCGAGAGGTGGCGTAAATTATACACCAAAATGAACCAGCGCTGGAATCCACATAAAAATGAAGATGATCAACATGATAAACAGTGCCATTATACAAATCAATGCATATGTTACATAAATAACACTTTCCTGATTATACTACATAATAATCAATACAAATCCCGCTTTTGCGGGATTGTTATGGAGCACGATCCGTGGCCACAGCGCTGCTGCTCGCCCTTTTCTCCAGACTTCGAGCCTGGAGCCAGAGCAGCGCTGAGCTTAACTTCATGTGGTGTGATCGTTTTAGACTATGAAATTGATAATAACAACTGTAGTTTCGTCATTCCCTTAATTCGCCCGTGCTGCAACCAGGTTTTGTCATCTCCATTCGGTTGTCACAATAAAATAAATACAGAAATTAATTTAAAAAATAAAGAAATCTGACAGATTAGGCGTGTCTTATTAATTGAGCGAGCAAATATCCACATGTCAAGAATTATTGACGTGAAAAGAGAATACAGTGGTCCCTCGCTATAACGCCGTTCACCTGTCGTGGCCTCGGAGTCTCGCGGAGTATTTAGTTCAATTTTGCATGCCTTTTTTTTTACAGTGTTCTGTGTATCTGTTTATAAGAATCTTGTCGCCCAGAAGAAAAAAGAGCGCCAACAACTACTCATAACTGTGTTTGTCACACGGAAACAAACACCTGCAGCCAGGTGTGAGTGGGAAAAGACACGGCATCAAGACGCAGAGGCCCGATCTGTGAAATACTGGTCAGTCACTATTAATAATTTCTTATGTGTCCAACCTCGTTCGTTGATCGTTAAAATTAATTCGTTAGTTCTAAATGCCATCATAATTATTTATAGGAAAACTTTATATTTTTATTTCTCAAACCAATGTTTGGGCCTGAAACAGTTTGGTATTATTTTCCTACTAAGGTTTGAACTTTGAGAGTGTTTACACATGAGAGAAAAGTGAGAAAATGTTCATGCCCGATTGAGAAAGTGTATAAACTGTGTAGTGAGGGGTTTTACAGCTTTGAAACGTCTATAATAATTGTAAAAAATAACGCTGACTACGTCGCGGTTTCACGTATTTCGGGCTATTTTTTAGAACGTAACTCCAGCGATTTATGAGGGACCACTGTAACACTTTATTGATTATATACTACAAAACAATTGATACGATGGCCGCTTTTGACGCTCTATTGGCACGCGTCGTGATTGGTGGAGTTCTTTTTCATTGCCGTCTTCCTGGCTTCTATGTCGTAAAATGAGGGTGTGTCTGAAGCGGAGTCTGAATATTTATGGGCGTGTTTATTATAATTACGATCGTTTCCACCCGCCGCATTTATCAAGATCACGTCAGGCGTACGCCAGAAATGGGCAGGTGCACACTGCTTGATACATGTCATGGCGACTTTGGTGTATTTCAAGTTTACGCCGTAAATTTACGCCACAAGTGCGCAACATTGATACATGAGGGCCAATGTAATTAAAACCGATAATTGGAAAACTACTGAGTTACAATATTAATAAAAATAGGTATTTACGAATTAGCAATAATTGAGAAAACATGTGCCTTAAGTTTAGATTTAAGACTGGACAGAATTTGGCAGTCTAATCTAAAAAAGAAAAATCATTTATTTTCTGCCACTTATCTGGGTCATGATGGCAGCAAACAAAGCAACTCATCCCGTGCTTCTCTTCGGCCAAGTCGTGTAACTCTTCCCAAGGGGATCCCGAGCCGTTCCCAAGCCAGCTCGAAAAATAGAATCCCCCTGGGGCCTCCTCCCATTAGGACATGCCTGGAAGACCTCCCTAGGGAGACGACCAGGGGGCATCCTCACCAGACGCCCAAACCACCTCAACTGGGTCCTTTTGATGTGAAGAAGCAACGGCTTCTGTCCCTTCTGTATAGTCAAGCTCCTCACCCAGTCCAGGAGTGTAAGCCCAGATACCCAACGGAGGAATCTCATTTCCACCTCTTGTATCTGTGACCTTATTCTTTTAGTCATTACCCAAAGATCATGACTATAGGTGAGAAAAGGCGTGTAAATTGAATGGTAAAATGATCTTGTAGGAGAAGACCATCCACGCGCACCAGAACTGTGGGATATGGGAATGACTACCATGAAACCTGAACTCTATTTAACAGTTGGCAAGTGATTTTGTACAATTTAACTTATTTAAAATTCAAAAGAGTATTTCACAGTAGTAGGTGTCAATTTGGTGGAGTGAATAGCCATGAGTCGGGTGGTGGCCCATTTCCAGCCAAGCCAGGGGGGTGTGTACAGCCTACACAGGATCTCTGATCTACAACCTGATGTGGGGCAATCTGTTGGGGATGTGGAGGAATCTCTGGAGCAACTTTAGGGTTGGGGTTGGGAGTCAGGAGTGGTCTAATTTCAGTGACTAATTTGGCATTGGTGGAATCATTGATTGAATGGTATGGCCAGGACAAGGGTCTTCACCTCCAGGCTGTCCCTTTAGGCCGTCTCTCAGTGCGGACACTGGACTATACTGTATGTTGCTCAGCTGTAACATTTCTCTTGCTGCATATTGTGACAATTCTGTGTTGTTTTATTTGTGAGTATGAACAAAGCAGATGCTCACCCCACTGAGCCTGGTCTGCGTGAGGTTTCTTGCTAAAAAAAACCCTAACCCTAACCCTGAGGGATTATTTCCTTACCACTGTTGCCAATGTGCTTGCTCATGGGGTGAGTGAGGTTTAAACCATGTTTACATGTAGCACCTTGGGGTGACTTTTGTTATGATTTGTTGCTGTACAAATAAATTGAATTAAACTGAATTAATATACCGACCACAATTTAGGCCAGATTTCGGCAGGTTGTCATTGATTTTGTATTTTAATTTTAGAGTCACTCTGTTATCTGCTGTTCTCTTTCCTGTCTGTTGCTACTTTTAAATGGCCTAATTTTGTCCTTTTTTTGCATTTGACCTTACTAAGATACTGTTTCTGGAACCAGAGGAGGACCTAGCCACTCTTGACTGGCTCTTGATTGACTTGAGTGCTGAGGGTTAGCTAGACCAGGGGCACATGGGAAATATTCAGATCAGTAGGTTGCCAGCATCAGAATTTAGAGTCAATGCTGAAAACAATAAAGAAGCACTTACTTCATGCCCAGGCGTTCATCAATATTCTTCTTAAGGAACTGCTGGATGAGGTCCTTGGTGACATCATCAAAGCACTTGTGCTCCCACTTGGGTTCTTCTTGTAAGATGCGGCGTTGAACCTCCTCCTTCTCTATCTTCTGCTTCGTGCTTTCAGGGCCTTTGAAAGGTGTGTATCCAGCCACCATCTCATAGATACTGCAGCCGAGAGCCCACCAGTCCACAGATGTTCTGTATGGAGTTTTATTGAGGAGCTCCGGTGCCATGTATTGTCCAGTGCCAGCCTGAAGAGAATGGCCGTATCATTCTATGTGAAGTGTCATAATTGCCCCCTCAAGGAGGTTACGCTTTTTTTTTGCTTTTATTTTTATTTTTTTTGCAGTTTTGTTGGCTGTTAGGAGGATACCTCAAAACGACGTATAGATTTCAATGCAGTTTGGTTGAGAGGTAGGCCTTTGATCAAGGAAGAACCCATTAAATGTTTTTGCAGATCTGTATCATGGATTTTCTTCTGCCTTTGACTGTTGATCTTTGAGCTTTGATGCATATTCCTTTGATCCTGATCACTGAACTTAGATGTGAATTGCTAATTGCTTTAATTCTGCAATAAATAAGCAAACTGGATCAAAGTTTAGCAATTAGTATGTAACACTTGTGATCCAACCTGAGATCATAACAACAAACCTCAGGTCAGACCTGGTCTTGTGGTCAACCTTCCAGAAGCCATTGTTCATTGTTGAACTAACTGTACCCTGGGAGGCTGCAGTTGGGGAAGCATACGAACAGAAGTGACTGAAGTATGCCAACATAGCCGCCGAGGCAGAACACTGCGGCTGACGTGCCCAAGTTCTTCCTGTTGAGGTCAGATGTAGAGGGTTTGTAGCCACATCCACTACCAAGTTCCTCAAAGGAATGGGAATGCGAAGACAGGCCTACCAACAAGCCAACAAATCACTTTTGGAAGCGACTGTACAAAGCAGCAGTTGGCTCTGGATCAAGGTGTCGCAGTTGAGCCCATCTGGAATGAAAAATGATGACCAGAGGGGAGGGTAAAAGCAGAGAGGGGCACACCTGGGATAACAGGTGCCGCCGTTGAGCCCTGCAGAGGTGTCCTGGGCCTATCAATGAAACACCAATGAAGCAGGGTACCCACCTGAAGACCCCAATGAAACGCTTGGTGTTGAGTGGGGTAGGCGTAAGTTACGCCTACCCCACTCAACACCAACTGCTGATTAATCTATAAGGGATTAAGTCCTATGATCTTAAATAAATTCAACAATCAAGATCAAAGGTCAATAATTAACATCATCAATGAGTGATCAGTATCAAAGATAAGAATCAACAATGAGTGGTCAAGATCATAGATCAGGATCAAGATTTCAGGCCAGCAATAACAAACAAAGGTTAATAATTAGGATCAAAGTCATGATGAAGATCAGAGTCCATAGGTGACAGTGATCAAAACTGTATTTTTGGAGAGAGTTGGTCGACTAGGGTGGACTTGGAATTGAAATTTGGATTGAGGTTTAATCTAAATTAGACAGACAGTAGGGCTATGGCAAAAGTCTGCAAGCTACGAGTTGGTTGTAGCTATAGGTTTGTGTTTTTCTTTTTATACCATGTTATATTCTGTGTGATTAAGAACTTTGGAATGGCAGCACACAATAGCATGAGTATAATGTTTCTGACACAGCATGTAACTATACACCTTGAACAAGTGACACCAAACCTCCCCAGTGTCATGCTTTGGTCCTGGACCGGCCCAGAACCTGCTTTTGTGCCCCAGTCTCTGTCCATTTCCCTGTCTTGATCCTTCTGTTTAGCTCTGAGTGTTTATTTTCTGTTTCTTACACTTTAGTCTTGGTTTTATGATTTGTTACTTCACCCACGTTAAGTTTGGTTCTGGTTCTAGTCTCTGTCTCTTATTTAGTCATTCTGTGTTATCACATTAGATTTTGAGGATTATTTGTTACACTTCAGCCACTTATTGAGTTCTAGTTTAGTCTTCATCCTTTCTGGTTATTCAGTCACTCTGTCTTGAGCACATTAGTCCTTCAGGTTTTTCTGTACACGCCTGCCACATGTTGAGTTCTCATCTAGTTTAGATCCAGCCTATAATTTTCTGTTCTGTTTCTGCCTTTTCATTTGTTTATTCTGTTTACGACATTTGTATTCTAGGTATCATTATTTCCTAATTGTTTAACATTTGTTCTGTCACATTCCTCTTTTCTGCTTTTGTCTGACACACCCACCTGTCACTCCACTCTTGTCTCACTCAGCCACGCCTTCTTTCCTGCACCTGCATCTCATCACGCCCTGATTATCCTCTGCTTTTAAAACCCCTTGTCTTCCACACCTCACTGCTAGTTCGTTGGGCATATTGCCTCGTTCCAAGCCTCTCGTGTTTTCTGCCATAGCCTGTTTTTCTTGCCGTGTATGACCTTCGCCTGTTTTGACCTTGCCTTTTGCCTGAGCCAGTTAACCTGTTTCTCTGTGCCTGAACCCTGCTTGTTTTTTGACTCCGTTTTTTGCCTCCTCTAATACACCTGTTTGCCCGTGCTGGAACTCTGCCCGTTACTGACTAATCCGCCGCCTCGCGACTGTCTGTACCTCCGCCTGCCTGCTTGTGACCCTGTGTATCGACCAGAGCCTGTTTTTTTTAATTAAACCTTTTTCTAAATCCGTCCTCTGAGCCATGAGTCTGCATTTGTGTCCACCTGCCTGTCGTCCCAAGTCATCACAGTTCCTGACACCCAGGTTCTAAAAACGGTTCCATAGAGTACTTTTCTGTGTTAGCTTCTCTATAAATTGTCTCTGTCTTCGTGTATTGCACTCCCTGTCCCTGTATTAACTCAGGCGAGTTAGTCTTGATGCTAAAGCCTGCCTACCTACCTGTCAGGAGCCGTGTGTCCACATCAACTGAGGTGTCCAGCCTCTTATACAAACGCCAAAGATTTCTGAGTTCTGGAGCCAACAACAGAAATACTTCCAATACACATAAAGCATAATTCTAATGGAACGCACCATAATGATCCACTAAAGGCTATGCCTGGATAGTACTTCTGAATGATTGCATGAGGCTATACATCCACTGGCCACCCTCAGGCTCAGTGTCAAATCTGATGACATTATGAGGCAAAAAGAGCCAAGAAGGAGCACAGCTGCTGTGTTCTGTCACTGGAGTAAAGCAGTTTCACATTTTGCATGATGCATTCTTGCAGGGAAACAATCTCCTGATGTATCAGATCAGTCTCCACATTGAACATAGTCTATGTAACTTTTAGCTGGATCTGTCAATCTAATCACAGACAGACTTGTGTAATGCCAACTAAGAGGATTGTACACCCAAAGCCAGCCTCAGCTGTAAGGGGTTAGCAAAGTCACCGCGGAGGCTAGGACCTGAGGACTGGATAATGAGTTTACTGGACTGTCATAGAGCTGAAAGCTTACTCTTTGCTCCTGAGAATGAGGCCAGGAGATACACTGTTGCAAAATACTTTGACTTTTTTCAGACAGGCGACAGGTAACGTAAGCCTAATACTTTCTTCATCCCCTTAGTGCAGGGATAGGCAACAAGGGCCAAGACAGTGCAGATTTTCCTTGCAACCAATCACTTCGGTAGGGGGGTTTACTGATGAACTTCTCCCCTGAACTTAAGCACCTGATCATCAATGAAATCACCTGCTGAGGTGATCGGTAGGGAAGGAAACCTGCACCGTCTTGGCCCTTCTTGGCAAACTCTTGCCCATCCCTGCCTTAGAGGGATTGGTCACCTGCACGGATGCTTTCCAGGTTACAGTCTAGGTATTACAACCCCTGGCAAAAATTATGGAATCACCAGCCTCGGAGGATGTTCATTCAGTTGTTTAATTTTGTAGAAAAAAAGCAGATCACAGACATGACACAAAACTAAAGTCATTTCAAATGTCAACTTTCTGGCTTTAAGAAACACTATAAGAAATCAAGAAAAAAAAATTGTGGCAGTCAGTAACGGTTACTTTTTTAGACCAAGCAGAGGGAAAAAAATATGGACTCACTCAATTCTGAGGAATAAATTATTGAATCACCCTGTAAATTTTCATCCCCAAAACTAACACCTGCATCAAATCAGATCTGCTCGTTAGTCTGCATCTAAAAGGAGTGATCACACCTTGGAGAGCTGTTGCACCAAGTGGACTGACATGAATCATGGCTCCAACACGAGAGATGTCAATTGAAACAAAGGAGAGGATTATCAAACTCTTAAAAGAGGGTAAATCATCACGCAATGTTGCAAAAGATGTTGGTTGTTCACAGTCAGCTGTGTCTAAACTCTGGACCAAATACAAACAACATGGCAAGGTTGTTAAAGGCAAACATACTGGTAGACCAAGGAAGACATCAAAGCGTCAAGACAGAAAACAAAGCAATACGTCTCAAAAATCGAAAATGCACAACAAAACAAATGAGGAACGAATGGGAGGAAACTGGAGTCAACGTCTGTGACCGAACTGTAAGAAACTGCCTAAAGGAAATGGGATTTACATACAGAAAAGCTAAACGAAAGCCATCATTAACACCTAAACAGAAAAAACAAGGTTACAATGGGCTAAGGGAAAGCAATCGTGGACTGTGACTGACTGGATGAAAGTCATATTCAGTGATGAATCTCGAATCTGCATGCATTGGGCAAGGTGATGATGCTGGAACTTTTGTTTGGTGCCTTTCCAATGAGATTTATAAAGATGACTGCCTGAAGAGAACATGTAAATTTCCACAGTCATTAATGATATGGGGCTGCATGTCAGGTAAAGGCACTGGGGAGATGGCTGTCATTACATCATCAATAAATGCACAAGTTTATGTTGATATTTTGGACAATTGAAAGGATGTTTGGGGATGATGAAATCATTTTTCAAGATGATAATGCATCTTGCCATAGAGCAAAAACTGTGAAAACATTCCTTGCAAAAAGACACATAGGGTCAATGTCTTGGCCTGCAAATAGTCTGGATCTTAATCCAATTGAAAATCTTTGGTGGAAGTTGAAGAAAATGGTCCATGACAAGGCTCCAACCTGCAAAGCTGATCTGGCAACAGCAATCAGAGAAAGTTGGAGCCAGATTGATCAAGAGTACTGTTTGTCACTCATTAAGTCCATGCCTCAGAGACTGCAAGCTGTTATAAAAGCCAGAGGTGGTGCAACAAAATACTAGTGATGTGTTGGAGCGTTCTTTTGTTTTTCATGATTCCATCATTTTTTCCTCAGAATTGAGTGATTCCATATTTTTTTCCCTCTGCTTGGTCTAAAAAAGTAATCGTTACTGACTGCCACAATTTTTTTTCCTAATTTCTTATAGTGTTTCTTAAAGCCAGAAAGTTGCCAGTTGAAATGACTTTAGTTTTGTGTCATGTCTGTGATCTGCTTTTTTTTTATACAAAATTAAACAACTGAATGAACATCCTCTGAGGCCGGTGATTCCATAATTTTTGCCAGGGGTTGTAGTAACAGTGGACTGCTGCTGCGTAAAGCCTGGAGGCCATTTTCAAAGTGACAGACATAGGGTTGGTCAAAGGCAGTAGCAGAAACACAAAACAAAAACTGAGTGTTTTAAATTGCAGGATTGCTGAACTTGTTGGTTTTTTTAAAGGAGGCGTTTTGTCATGTTTGCCTAGTGTTTAGGGCACTGATCTTCTATACCAGGTTGTGGCTAATCTGGGACTGGTGTTAGCTGGAGGACTCAAGAGGCAAGAAAAAGCCACTGGCCACTTTACCTCATCATGTCATGGTCCAGTATGTAAGTATGGGACTTGCCTACTTAAAATGGGTCTAAATACAGACAGGATTATTTGTATTAGTAGATTTACAAAAATGTGGTCCTTGGCTGTCACATGAGCAGCCCTTGATGATAGTTCAGGTATACAGTATAGCCTAAGACATAAGCAAGAATCAGTTCTATGCAGCTGTTGTGGTATTCCTGTAGGCAGGAAGGATCCACTTCACACTTTGCACTTGAATACTACAACTGAGGCAACATAACAATGCTGCTACACAAATCATTAAATATGTACAATAAATTTGGATAACATTCCAATCTTGGACCTTTTCCAAAGGAAGCCCTTTCATACAAAATGATAGCCTATAACTGGCCAGGCTGTAATCTGACAGCTACTGATTGAAAAGGTTACATAATGGATTCACAGGCTCATGTTCCACAGATCTTTAAACAATCCAATAATCCCTGACTGGATGTCAAGTAAAAAAACAAATATAGAGTCCATAAACCTCACTCCAGATTTTTTATTCAATCACATCTTCAAATAAACAGGTGGGTGAAACCTGGAGGGTTGTGGCTGCTGTAGCCAAAACCTTTTTAGACTCTATCTGTGTCACAGTTCATGTTCTGATCACATCTCTGGTGTCTCTGTTTTGCTAAAAATATTTTGAGTGAATCCTTTGCTGCGATCCTTTTATTCTGAATTGTCTGTCTTGCACTCCAAGTTGTTGTACAAGGGGCAACTGAGAGGTTTTGACCCTGAGCCAGAAAAAGTAGGGCCTAGTTCTCCATCTTTTGCATTCTGACAAACCAATATTTCTCGAGAATAAGTGAGGTTTTGACTCACTGGGTGCAATGATGAGAAATGTTGGTTTCTCAGAATGCAAAAGATGGAGAAGTACGCCCTACATTTCTGGGTCAAGTTCAGAACTTCTCAATCGCCCTTAATATCTCTGATTTCTCTTCTGTCTGCATGCGCGACATACCATTTGTGACTGTGATGTGACCATGCTGGGCACGCGTCATATCTGTTTTGCACGCTATCCCGGTCCGCCGCCAAGCTAGGCCAACCCGTTGGTTGCGGATATCAGCGGATGACAGGGGATATGCAGCGCTTTGGTTGTGTATGTCCTGCGTATGTCTTCAGTATGTGTTCAGCCAGTGATGCGGATCTCATCCGCAGCAGGATTTTTGAGCCACTCAAAAATCCTGGCTGCGGACATGCGTGCCTCTGCGGATGATCACGGACAAGTTCGGATGGCGGCCGACTCATACAGGAATGTTACACGGTTATTGCAGTTGTTTGGCAGATGTGGACCACTTTTGTGCGCATTCCATCCACAAATCCTCCTAAACGCCAGTGGGACAGGGCCCTTAGGCAGTGTCCATGGTTCACCTGCCTGCTTGTTTCCACATGGACTCCGGTTCTGAATGGACTTTTCCTCCTGTGAATACTGACTGCTTTAGTGCCACTGGGCGTTAATATAGACTCTGAACTTTTCTGCTCTGGGGTCCCTAGTTGTAATTTTGAAGCTTAACTGAATTGACTGGCACTAGACAAAACAGGAGAGGATCTCTTTCTTGGCCTCAGGAATCTTTGAACAGCAGATGTATTTATGTTTTTATGTTTTTTGATCACATACATTCATATTTAGTTTACCTGCATGTTTCACTGACAATATTTTCACTCATGTTAACACCACCTGAAGGTTCTCAAAGTCTGTCTTTTTTCTTGTGTTAGATCAGCAATCAGACCAGCAATCATCAAACTTTGGACTATCACTGTCACATCTACTCACCATCTGAGTAGTGGTCTTCTCTGGAGCCATCTGTATGGCAAGACCCAAATCTGAAAGCCGGCACTGCCCCTGGCTGTCCAGCAGCACATTTTCTGGCTTCATGTCACGGTATATGATGTTCATGTCATGCAGATGGAGAAGGCCAGTGGTGATCTGCGCTGTGTAGTGGATGATGCGCTTCATCTCGATGCCTTTGTTGACCCCTTTACCATCATAACCCATGTTATAAATGTGATACTTGAGGTCTCCACCATTCATCAGGGTCATGACAAGGCACAGGTGGGTCTTGCTTTCGTAAGCATAGGCCAAATTGACCAGAAAAAGACTATTCACCTTCTCTAAAATCTTCTTCTCCAACAGTGCCATTTTTTCACCACCCTTCTTTTTCAGTCGTTTTTTACATAACTTCTTGCAGGCATACATCTGACCGGTGTTCTTCACCTGAACAGCACACACCTGCAGGAAGACAGAAAAGAAACTAGAATTTTGGCTCTTTAACATTCTTGAGTGTACAAGAATTAACTACTGGTATTTATCCCTGGATTCCGTAGCGTGAAGTGGATGAGAGTCTCTGACTGTATCTGGATAGAACACCAGTTTAATGCAAGTTACTTTTCCAGTCAAGGCTGGCACCCATTTACAGCTAGTTGGACTGGGACAATGCAGATGAAGTGTCTTATCGAAGGACACAGAGATGGATCATGACTGCGAATGAAACCAAAGTCTACGTATTGGTAGCTCAACTTCTATCCCACTGACCTGCAGAGTAACAATTAATCAAAAGTCTTTTCCTAGACAAATTAATTGCTGGTTAATCCTTGTGATTTAACCACAGTAGCCAAACATTATTTTCAGTGGAGCTATATTTTTAAAATAATCACTTTGGTATAGCTTTAGTATTATACTTAACAATGATTGGATTGTTTTATTCAAAGCTACTTACAACCACATCCCCTCACATAACAATGCCAGGAGCTGGTGCTGCCCTGATCATTGTCAGCAATTTTGGCTTCAGTGACTTGCTCAAGGTCACTATAAAACACAGACAGTTGTAATGAGGAATAAAACCAACAACCCTTCAGTGAAAGGATAATGAACATAACTTTTGATGCTGTGGCTGATCAGTTTTATGCCTCGGTAGTTACTGCAGCTCTGCACATCACACTTGTTCTTAAAAATCTGAACCAGCACACTTCTCCCCTCTCGAGGCATCGTCTCACTTTCAAAACTTTATTAAACAATCTGATCACTGACATCTCACCTAAACATTTTCATGCCTCCACTGGAATGTCATCTGGACCAACTGCCTTTCCATTCTTCATCTTCTTTTCTCTCTCTCATTTCTTCATTCATCAGCTCCTGAAAATATTCCCACCTTTTCAACACACTCTGCATATCCTTTCCAGCTCTGTCCCTTTGTCTGGTCAATCGGTACAAGTCCTTTTCTCCTTCCTTACTGTTCAGCTCGTTGTAAAGCTCGCAACATGCCTTTTTCTTAGCTTTTGCCACATTTTGTTTCACCTTATGCCATATTCCTTTGTACTCCTATCTACTTTATTCACCTCTCTGACTATCCCAATTCTTTTTTGCCAACCTCTTTCTTCTTATACTTTCCTGAACATCTTTGTTTCAACACCAAGTCTCCTTGTTTTCCTCCCATTGTCCAGTTGTCACACCCGCCACCTTCCTAGCTGTCTCTCTCACAACATCTGCAGTTCTTTTCCAGGCGTCCAAAATCGCTTCCCCTCCATCCAGTGCATCTCGATTCATTCACCAGTCTTCCTCCTTCAGCTTTCACCATTTAATATTTTGTTGAGCTCTCACTCTCTTCCTCATCTTCTCCTCTGAAGTCATCCTACAGACCACCTTTTGATGTGGTCTGGCTACACTCTTCCCTGCTACCACCTTACAGACTCTCGTTTCTTTTAGGTTGCATCTCCTACAAAGAATGTTGTCCACCTGTGTGCACCTTCTTCCACTCATATGACATCCTGAGGGCCTGCATTTTCTTCAAGTAAGTATTCACAACAGCTACTTCCATCCTTTTTGCAAAATCTACTTCCATCTGTCCTTCCACATTCCTGTCCTTGACACCATGTTTCCCCATTATTTCCTCATCACCTCTGTTCCCTTCGCCAACATGCTCATTGAAGTCCGCTCCAGTAACCACTCTTTCATGGTTGGGTACTCTCCACCCATTCATCTAGCTCACTCCAGAAATCTTCTTTCTCCTTCATCTCACAACCTACCTGTGGGGCATATGTACTGATGACATTCATCATCACCATCCCTTCAATTTCCACCTTCACTCTCATCACCCTGTCAGACACTTGCTTCACCTCAAAAACACTCTTAATATATTCTTCCTTTAAAATGACCCCAACACCATTTCTCCTCCCATCCACACCATGACACAACAACTTGAACCCACCTTCTATTCTCCCGGCCTTACTTCCTTTCCACTTCGTTTTGTTCTACACACATTATGTCTATCTTTCCCTTTCCCAGTCATACCATCGACTCTCACTTCCACTGTAATTATTTTCCTCCTCTTCCTCTGATTCTGGACAAGTTCTCTTCTTCTTCTTCTACTTTTTCTTCACCCAGCAGTAGCCCAGTTTTTGCCGGCACTTTGTTGGGCAACAGCACCAGTGGTGGTTTTTGTTAACCTGGGCCTCAACTGATGTGGTATTGAAATGTGATTTGTGACCTGCATGGTTATTGTGGCAATTTTTTCTCTCAGATGCCCTTTCTGACACAATCCTTGATTGGTTTTAATGTTTAAAAGTGCCTTTATGTCTGTAAAACAAATTTCTGTCAATAAGATAACGGTGTCAGGCAATAAACATTTGAATTACCTGAAGCTTCCTAAAGTTTAGTCGAGGCAGCTGGAGGACTTTTTTAGCTGAGAAATGTTTCGCTGCTCATCCACGTGGCTTCACCAGTTAAACAAGAAGTCCAGTGGCTACATCTGACCTTTAGGAAGCTTCACATCTTCACCCAGATGATGAGAACCTACACGGGCTAATTTGAAGTATCGTTATGTAAATTACATCTTGTGGTGTCATTGGATATTATGTAATGACACCACATTACGTAATAACACCATATCGTGTAATACATAAGTATAGTTGTATTTTATTATGTAATATCTCCATTTTGTAATGATCAGCCCAAACACAGTATGTAATATTATTAAGAATACTGTAAGAATGCATTATAATTGTTGCCATTAAGGAATGACATCATACAGAGACATAAAATGAGACCATACATTTGATATGCCGCCCAAGTGAGTATGCAGTAAAATACAAAAACACAATGCTACTTTTGTGTCTCGGTTTTTGTTACACATTACCGTAATATTTTATTCACAGTCTGTGTGGTTTAGAGCATACTGAGCCTAACTGCATAATATACGTATCAATTTGTGACCATATTCTATTGTGTACATGAAGACATCCATTTTGATGGGTTATTACAAGGCACCATATTACATTTTAATCAGAAATGTATAGCTCTCACATTTTGTAATAACCACTGGAATATGCAGTAATTTATTACAAAATTTGAGGGAATTGATCACATATTGTACTCAGACTGTTTATTACAATGTGTGCCAAATTATTACTAAATGCAGGTCTTATTACTTAAGTAAATTTGTTACATTATGGCATACTGCCCTATATTATTACATTTTCATCTGAAAAACTCTTGCGTTTTGTAATAACCACAGTATATGTAATAATTTGTTACACAAATTCAGTGAAATTTATTACATATCACACTCAGGCTGTTTATTAAAAAATGCAACAGATTATTCCAAAATAGAGGTGTTAGTACATAATGAAATCAAAATTTGCTACAATTTGTCAGTGGTGGGCACAGCTAACCAAAAAATTAGGTTCGATAACAATGTGAGGTGTGTCGTGTGTTGGTGTTTACAGATAAATGTGCTTTGTAAAATATGCCATTTTTTATTTGTAAGAAAAGGCATTTAAAAAAAAAAACAAGTTGTAATTAGATAACCGTGTGATATAACTGGTGTCAAAATAAATAGAACACTGCCATACTGAATACTGCCATGAACACTACTGACCAGTAGATGACAGTAGAGACCATGAAAACTTGCCAAAACAAAATTCCAGATAATCCATGTCTGCTACTTTAAGATGCATGGAATTTAATAAACGCAAACTGAATTTCAGACATCTTATATATATTACTCTGGAACAAAGACAACAGACAGTGTTTGGCATAAGCAAGACGTTAAAGAGCAAACAGGAATCGATTGCTATGATTCCAATTGAAAATAATGGAGGAGCAACCTGAGCTTCTTCTGGCATTTTTCCATAAAACAAACACAATAACAACATCTATAAACCCAGAGAATATATAAATTTTACATAAAACAAACACAATAACAACGTCTATAAACCCAGAGAATATATTCATGAGAGTTTTAGGCACAATATAGAAAGAGTTTAATGCTGTTGTCAGTGTGGAGCCTGATCAGAGCATTTCAAATGCATTTCTCCTGTCATGACTGTACTGCGATTACCCACAATGCACCAGCAGCATGTCCACACTAAAACCTTCAAAATTAGTGCATTACTTTAAAACTAAAAAATATATCTGATATTTTCACTTTATAAAACTTCAGACATGACATTAATTTAAATAACCTGTCCGAAATTAGTTTGGTTAAAATTTGAACCATAAGTTAAAGCTGTATGCCTCTGGATGACTTGGGTGATATTGTATCAGTATGGGATCAAAAGAAGTGAGCCTTTTTTGTGACCAGTTCTTCTTTGCCTGCAGAGGATAGAGCAGTTTCTTCTAGAACCAGCTCTCCTCTGTTTATGGAGAATATAACTATGCATTTACTATAAAACATTTAACAGGTAGGGCCTTAACTGATTTTAGATCTGATAGATTTGTGTAACTACGCAGTTTTGTTTACCACGTCTGCAAAAATACGTTAGTGGTCTAAAAATTATCGGAAGGTAATTAGTCCGATGATGGTTTTCAAAGTTATCTGAAAAGCTAATTCAATAATGAAAATATTATCTTTGATAATTAGCGGTTAGCGGAATAGCAAAACTGTGCCCACCACTGCAATTTGTTAACTTATTATATAATGTGTTCAACCAAAGTTGTTTTCTGCTTGATATTTTTAATGTCTGCCCAGAGAGACTATAAATGAAATGTAGCATTTTGACACATTCACAGTCTTTATTAGTGCACATTGTCCCTGTTAAATAATTAAATAAATCAAATCCAAGAAAAGAACAACATGTACTCGATATAAGCCCATGTGTTCCATGTATATCTATTACTTTGAGGGCACAGTATACATGATACCACACAATTTTGACACTAATATTTACCATCAGGCACTTGCAATTAAAAGCAGAGGATTAATTTACTGTCACTTGTATTTCAGCAGAGCTTTGTGGGCATGCATGCTTACCTCCCCGAAACCTCCTTTGCCCAGAGTTCTGAACTCATAGAAGTATTTGTCACTGATGGGCTGTCTCTCGTACTCCTTCCATTGGAGGAACTTGTCAAAGAAGGCGCTTGCCTGGTAATCTGTGAAGGGTTTTCCTTTCAGATAATTTCTTGTACCTTCCTGGACTGTGCCTTTCATCACCTCCTCAAAGTTGCTGTCCGTCACCGCTTTGAGTTTGTCGGCAGTGGCCTCATCTAGAAAGTGCAAGAAGGTCTTGGAGTCGGCCTTGCAGTACTTGTTGATGATGTTCTGTCGGGCTTTGTCTTTTGTTGTGCCTTCAGCCAGATCCCATTCGTAAAGCTCATCCAGGAACTCAGCTGCATTTGCGTACTCAGGCCTTTCTGACAGGAACTGACGAAAAAACCTTTTGCCAATAGGTTGCTTCTCACAAAGTAATTCAAAGTCCTTCTCGATGGAATTTCGGACTACAGCACATTGGTCAGGGCTGGGGAGACTCAAGCTGCGGCGGCGCTTTTTCATCTCCTTGTCATCGCCTCCCTGGGCCTTTAGGTAGGCTGTGTTGGCCACCAAGTTATCCAGTCCATCCATCTTGTCAGGGTCTCTGATCTGTCCCTCCTAAGAGACTGGGTTCTGTGGGGATCCCTCTCGTGCACTGACTTTTAGAAAGTGTGTGCCTGTGTGAGAGTGCAATGCGCTCCTAAACCGGCATGCAACTGAGCTCCTTCAACCAACCTAAAACTTAAGACACACTAACACGCCCAGTAATTACTCATTTAGAATTAAATACCAGGGAGGGATTTTGGCTTAAGGATCTTTGCGTTGTCTATTCAAAGATGCTGTGTACAAGAAGGGAATTGTAAGACGGCTCTGGAGCTAAGAGGCTTTGTGTACCTCTATATCTTTTCTTGGTGTTCAGCAGAAGTTAACCATGCTCCCATGTGTTCTGTTGATGATGCGTTCAATAGCAAGAAACAGAAGTCAGACATTAAAATCAAAACAAATTTCTTTAAAAATAATTTTTAGAAAACAGAAATGACTGGTGTGAGCGGTGGTGAAAATCTACTATATATATATATATATATATATATATATATATATATATATATATATATATATATATATATATATATATATATATATATATATATATATATATATATATACACACACACACACACACACATGTTCAGCCATCCATTTTCGATACCCACTTACTCCATTTAAGGGTCATGGGGGTGCTGGAGCCTATCCCAGCAGATTATTTATACAGTGAGGAAAATAGGTATTTGAACTCCCTGCGGTTTTGCAAGTTCTTGTTGTGTGGGCCGCCAGAAGAGGAGGTACTGCTGGCCCACCACCAGAGGGCGCCCTGCCTGAAGTGCGGGCTTCAGGCACGAGAGGGCGCAGCCGCCTCACAGGAGCAGCCAGGGTGACAGCTGTCACGCATCACCTGCAACAGCTGTTACCCATCATCTGATCAGCAGGGGAATATCAGCAGGACGACGCCTCCACCTCTTTGCCGAGATATCGTTCTACCTGGAAGGTAACGTGCTCAGCTGACTGGTTAACAGTGATCTTTTGTGACTTTTGTGAGTTGTTTAGCTGACTCCTTTTCCAACGAGTGGTGGAGGTAGTTTTCCTGCCGTGCGGATTCCTGGGTGCAGACGCACCCACATTTAATTGTTCTTTTGTTCCTCGCCAGCAGTACCAGGTCCGACACGCGAAGGCAGTGGCCACCTGGAAGTTCGGGACTTGGCGGCTCCAGTATTCCCGAGGTCTGGTGGCGGAGGAAATCGTGTGGTTCCGGTTCTGCTTTGGACAGACGTCTCCTATCTTCGAGCCTGCCCACACGACACCTTTTGTGATTTGGCTTTTGTCTATTGTTGTAATCTGATTGTAGTTGTTGTGCCCATTCACAACAGTAAAGTGTTGTTATTTGACCTCATCCATTGTCCGTTCATTTGCGCCCCCTGTTGTGGGTCCGTGTACCTACACTTTCCCAACAAGATATCTCGGCCAACGTCATGGACCCCGAGGGGCGTCAACCGGCTGTTGAACGGCCAATGGAAGAGCAGGGCGCACAGGCGTCTGCAGGAGGAATGGTCGGTGAGTTGCAGCGAATCCTCACCGCTTTTACTGCTCGGATGGATCTGATGACCGAGCAGAACGTCCTCCTTAACCGCAGGGTGGAGGCTCTCGCCGCGCAGGTGGAGGCGCGCCCTCAGGGCGCTGCTGCGGCTCCCCCTCCTGTCGATCCTGTGCGCAACAGTGACGTTCCACAGGTCGTTCAATGACCCCTCCCACCTTCCCCTGAAGCATACATAAGCCCTCCAGAGCCGTACGGGGGTTGTGTGGAGACATGCGCGGACTTTCTTATGCAGTGTTCGCTCGTCTTCGCACAACGACCCGTCATGTACGCGACTGATGCTAGTAAGATAGCTTATGTGATTAATCTGCTTCGCGGCAAGGCACGCGCTTGGGCTACAGCGCTCTGGGAGCAAAATTCACGGCTCCTTCTGACATATGATGGGTTTGTGAGGGAGTTCAGAACAGTGTTCGATCACCCAAATAGAGGAGAGACCGCTTCAGCCGTGCTGCTGTCAATGAGACAGGGGCGCCGGAGCGCAGCTGCTTATCAATCAATCAATCAATCAATTTTTTTATATAGCGCCAAATCACAACAAACAGTTGCCCCAAGGCGCTTTATATTGTAAGGCAAGGCCATACAATAATTATGTAAAACCCCAACGGTCAAAACGACCCCCTGTGAGCAAGCACTTGGCTACAGTGGGAAGGAAAAACTCCCTTTTAACAGGAAGAAACCTCCAGCAGAACCAGGCTCAGGGAGGGGCAGTCTTCTGCTGGGACTGGTTGGGGCTGAGGGAGAGAACCAGGAAAAAGACATGCTGTGGAGGGGAGCAGAGATCGATCACTAATGATTAAATGCAGAGTGGTGCATACAGAGCAAAAAGAGAAAGAAACAGTGCATCATGGGAACCCCCCAGCAGTCTACGTCTATAGCAGCATAACTAAGGGATGGTTCAGGGTCACCTGATCCAGCCCTAACTATAAGCTTTAGCAAAAAGGAAAGTTTTAAGCCTAATCTTAAAAGTAGAGAGGGTGTCTGTCTCCCTGATCTGAATTGGGAGCTGGTTCCACAGGAGAGGAGCCTGAAAGCTGAAGGCTCTGCCTCCCATTCTACTCTTACAAACCCTAGGAACTACAAGTAAGCCTGCAGTCTGAGAGCGAAGCGCTCTATTGGGGTGATATGGTACTACGAGGTCCCTAAGATAAGATGGGACCTGATTATTCAAAACCTTATAAGTAAGAAGAAGAATTTTAAATTCTATTCTAGAATTAACAGGAAGCCAATGAAGAGAGGCCAATATGGGTGAGATATGCTCTCTCCTTCTAGTCCCCGTCAGTACTCTAGCTGCAGCATTTTGAATTAACTGAAGGCTTTTTAGGGAACTTTTAGGACAACCTGATAATAATGAATTACAATAGTCCAGCCTAGAGGAAATAAATGCATGAATTAGTTTTTCAGCATCACTCTGAGACAAGACCTTTCTGATTTTAGAGATATTGCGTAAATGCAAAAAAGCAGTCCTACATATTTGTTTAATATGCGCTTTGAATGACATATCCTGATCAAAAATTACTCCAAGATTTCTCACAGTATTACTAGAGGTCAGGGTAATGCCATCCACAGTAAGGATCTGGTTAGACACCATGTTTCTAAGATTTGTGGGGCCAAGTACAATAACTTCAGTTTTATCTGAGTTTAAAAGCAGGAAATTAGAGGTCATCCATGTCTTTATGTCTGTAAGACAATCCTGCAGTTTAGCTAATTGGTGTGTGTCCTCTGGCTTCATGGATAGATAAAGCTGGGTATCATCTGCGTAACAATGAAAATTTAAGCAATATCGTCTAATAACACTGCCTAAGGGAAGCATGTATAAAGTGAATAAAATTGGTCCTAGCACAGAACCTTGTGGAACTCCATAATTAACTTTAGTCTGTGAAGAAGATTCCCCATTTACATGAACAAATTGTAATCTATTAGACAAATATGATTCAAACCACCGCAGCGCAGTGCCTTTAATACCTATGGCATGCTCTAATCTCTGTAATAAAATTTTATGGTCAACAGTATCAAAAGCAGTACTGAGGTCTAACAGAACAAGCACAGAGATGAGTCCACTGTCCGAGGCCATAAGAAGACTGTTATGCAGTCGGCTTCCGCATCGCGGCTGCGAGGTCCGGCTGGAATAGCACTGCCCTCCGCGCCGCCTTCGTAAACGGACTATCGTTGGTCCTGAAGGAGCACCTGGTGGCTAAGGACGAACCGCGGGATTTGGACGGGCTTATTGATCTCGTTATACGATTAGACAATCGGTTAGAGGAACGCCGTCGGGAGCGAGGCGAAGGACGTGACCGGATACGCGCCGCCCCTCTCCCTTCCGGGTTCGAAAAGGGGCCGCCCTCCCCATGCTCCACGGCCGCAGCGCTTGGTGGGGCAACAGCTCCCCCTGTTGACGTTGTTAGGGAAACGCACAGGGCCAAAATGGGGAGGCTGATCCGTGGAGAGTGTTTTCTCTGCAGCTCAACAGAGCACACACAGAGAGACTGCCCCAAATGGCCAAAACGTCAACACTCGCCCTTAGAGACTGGGCTAAGGGGGGGTCAAGACATTCAAGTGAGACACACACAAATTGCCACACGACTCCCAGTCACAATCCTGAGCGGGGATTTAACCCTTCAAGCCCGAGCACTGGTGGACACGGGGTCAGAAGGGAATCTGCTAGACAGCAGATGGGCAAAGGAGGTAGGGCTCCCTCTGGTGGCGCTTCCTACACCATTGCAGGTGTGGGCACTAGATGGCACCCTCCTCCCTTTACTCACACACAAGACACAACCAGTAACACTGGTGGTGTCTGGAAACCACCGGGAGGAGATTGAGTTTTTTGTAACTCCTTCTACCTCCCGCGTGATTTTGGGCATCCCATGGATGTTAAAGCACAATCCCCGGATCGATTGGCCGTCTGGGGTGGTGGTTCAGTGGAGCGAAACCTGCCATCGGGTGTGTTTAGGATCCCCGGTTCCTCCCGGTTCCCAGGCTAAGGAGGAGGTCAAAGTCCCTCCCAATCTGACGGCAGTGCCGGTTGAGTACCACGATCTTGCTGACGTCTTCAGCAAGGATCTGGCACTCACCCTTCCCCCGCACCGTCCGTACGATTGTGCCATTGATTTGGTTCCAGGCGCTGAGTTCCCGTCCAGCAGGCTGTACAACCTCTCACGACCTGAGCGCGAATCAATGGAGACCTACATCCGGAACTCATTAGCTGCCGGGCTGATCCGGAACTCCACCTCCCCGATGGGGGCAGGTTTCTGTTTTGTGGGCAAGAAAGATGGCGGACTTCGTCCATGTATTGATTACAGGGGGCTGAATGAGATTACGGTTCGCAACCGATACCCGTTGCCATTATTAGATTCCGTGTTCACCCCCCTGCATGGAGCCAAAATCTTTACTAAGCTGGATCTTAGAAATGCGTATCACCTGGTTCGGATCCGGAAGGGAGATGAATGGAAGACGGCATTCAACACCCCATTAGGTCACTTTGAGTACCTGGTCATGCCGTTCGGCCTCACAAACGCCCCCGCGACGTTCCAAGCATTAGTTAATGATGTCTTGCGGGATTTCCTGCACCGATTCGTCTTCGTATATCTAGACGATATACTCATCTTTTCCCCGGATCCTGAGACTCATGTCCGGCATGTACGTCAGGTCCTGCAGCGGTTGTTGGAGAACCGGCTGTTTGTGAAGGGCGAGAAGTGTGAGTTTCACCGCACATCTTTGTCCTTCCTGGGGTTTATCATCTCCCCCAACTCTGTCGCTCCTGATCCGGCCAAGGTTGCGGCGGTGAGAGACTGGCCCCAACCCACTAGCCGTAGGAAGCTGCAACAGTTCCTCGGCTTTGCAAATTTCTACAGGAGGTTCATTAAGGGCTACAGTCAGGTAGTTAGCCCCCTGACGGCCCTGACCTCACCAAAAGTCCCCTTCACCTGGTCGGATTGTTGCGATGCCGCGTTCAAGGAGTTGAAACGGCGCTTCTCGTCTGCACCCGTTCTGGTGCAGCCCGATCCTAGTCGCCAGTTAGTTGTTGAAGTGGACGCCTCGGACTCAGGGATAGGAGCTGTGCTTTCCCAGAGCGGGAAGACCGATAAGGTCCTTCACCCGTGTGCCTATTTTTCCCGCAGGTTGACCCCGGCCGAACGGAACTATGACGTCGGCAATCGAGAACTCCTTGCGGTGAAAGAGGCTCTTGAAGAGTGGAGACATCTGTTGGAGGGAACGTCCGTGCCATTCACGGTTTTCACTGACCACCGGAACCTGGAATATATCAGGACCACCAAGCGGCTGAACCCCAGGCAAGCCCGCTGGTCACTGTTCTTCGGCCGTTTTGACTTCCGGATCACCTACCGTCCCGGGACCAAAAACCAGAGATCGGATGCCTTGTCCCGGGTACATGAAGATGAAGTCAAAGCGGAGTTGTCGGATCCACCAGAACCCATCATCCCGGAGTCCACTATCGTGGCCACCCTCACCTGGGACGTAGAGAGAACCGTCCGGGAGGCCCTGGCACGAAGCCCGGACCCCGGAACTGGGCCGAAGAACAAACTATACGTCCCACCAGAAGCTAGGGCTGCAGTCCTGGACTTCTGTCATGGCTCCAAGCTCTCCTGTCATCCAGGGGTGCGAAGAACCGTGGCAGTTGTCCGGCAGCGCTTCTGGTGGGCGTTCCTAGAGGCCGACGTCCGGGATTATATCCAGGCCTGCACCACCTGCACCAGGGGCAAGGCTGACCATTGCAGGGCACCAGGCCTACTCCAGCCGCTGCCTGTGCCTCATCGCCCCTGGTCCCACATCGGCCTGGATTTTGTCACGGGCCTCCCGCCGTCCCAGGGCAACACCACCATCCTCACGATAGTGGACCGGTTCTCCAAGGCGGCCCACTTCGTGGCCCTCCCGAAGCTCCCAACAGCCCAGGAGACAGCGGACCTCCTGGTCCACCACGTCGTCTGGCTGCATGGGATTCCAACAGACATCGTCTCCGATTGCGGTCCCCAGTTCTCCTCGCAAGTCTGGAGGAGCTTCTGCCGGGAACTGGGGGCCACGGTGAGTCTCTCGTCCGGGTACCACCCTCAGACCAACGGGCAAGCAGAACGGGTAAACCAGGAGGTGGAACAGGCTTTGCGCTGCGTGACTGCCGCGCACCCGGCGGCCTGGAGTACCCATTTGGCCTGGATCGAGTATGCTCATAACAGCCAGGTGTCTTCAGCCACCGGCCTCTCCCCTTTTGAGGTATGTCTGGGGTATCAGCCCCCGTTGTTTCCGGTGGTTGAGGGAGAGGTCGGTGTGCCCTCGGTCCAGGCCCACCTACGGAAGTGCCGTCGGGTGTGGCGTGCCGCCCGTTCTGCTTTGCTAAAGGCCCGGACGAGGGCAAAAGCCCATGCAGACCGTCGGCGGGCCCCGGCCCCTGCGTATCGGCCAGGGCAGGAGGTGTGGTTATCCACAAAGGACATTCCCCTCAAGGTAGACTCCCCCAAGCTACAGGACCGTTACATCGGCCCATTTAAGATCCTTAAGGTCATCAGTCCAGCCGCGGTGAGGCTTCAGCTTCCGGCCTCACTGCGGATCCATCCCGTGTTTCACGTGTCCCGGATAAAACCACATCACACCTCACCCCTCTGTACTCCGGGTCCGGCACCGCCTCCTGCCCGGATCATCGATGGCGAGCCGGCTTGGACTGTACGCCGGCTTTTGGATATCCGTAGGATGGGCCGGGGCTTCCAGTATTTGGTGGACTGGGAGGGGTACGGCCCCGAAGAACGCTCCTGGGTGAAGAGGAGCTTCATCCTGGACCCGGCCCTCCTGGCCGATTTCTACCGCCGCCACCCGGACAAGCCTGGGGGTTGAGGGGGGGGTCCTGTTGTGTGGGCCGCCAGAAAAGGAGGTACTGCTGGCCCACCACCAGAGGGCGCCCTGCCTGAAGTGCGGGCTTCAGGCACGAGAGGGCGCAGCCGCCTCACAGGAGCAGCCAGGGTGACAGCTGTCACGCATCACCTGCAACAGCTGTTACCCATCATCTGATCAGCAGGGGAATATCAGCAGGACGACGCCTCCACCTCTTTGCCGAGATATCGTTCTACCTGGAAGGTTAACGTGCTCAGCTGACTGGTTAACAGTGATCTTTTGTGACTTTTGTGAGTTGTTTAGCTGACTCCTTTTCCAACGAGTGGTGGAGGTAGTTTTCCTGCCGTGCGGATTCCTGGGTGCAGACGCACCCACATTTAATTGTTCTTTTGTTCCTCGCCAGCAGTACCAGGTCCGACACGCGAAGGCAGTGGCCACCTGGAAGTTCGGGACTTGGCGGCTCCAGTATTCCCGAGGTCTGGTGGCGGAGGAAATCGTGTGGTTCCGGTTCTGCTTTGGACAGACGTCTCCTATCTTCGAGCCTGCCCACACGACACCTTTTGTGATTTGGCTTTTGTCTATTGTTGTAATCTGATTGTAGTTGTTGTGCCCATTCACAACAGTAAAGTGTTGTTATTTGACCTCATCCATTGTCTGTTCATTTGCGCCCCCTGTTGTGGGTCCGTGTACCTACACTTTCCCAACAGTTCTCCCACTTAGAAATCATGGAGGGGTCTGAAATTTTCATCTTAGGTGCATGTCCACTGTGAGAGACATAATCTTAAAAAAAAATAAAAAAAATCCGGAAATCACAATGTATGATTTTTTAACAATTTATTTGTATGTTACTGCTGGAAATAAGTATTTCAACACCTGTGAAAATCAATGTTAATATTTGGTACAGTAGCCTTTGTTTGCAGTTACAGAGGTCAAATGTTTCCTGTATTTTTTTCACCAGTTTTGCACCCACTGCAGCAGGGATTTTGGTCCACTCATCCATACAGATCTTCTCCAAATCTTTCAGGTTTGGAGTTTCAGCTCCCTCCAAAGATTTTCTATTGAGTTCAGGTCTGGAGACTGGCCAGGCCACTCCAGGACCTTGAAATGCTTCTTATGGAGCCCCTCCTTAGTTGCCCTGGCTGTGTGTTTGGGGTCATTGTCATGCTGGAAGACCCAGCCATGACCCATCTTCAATGCGCTTACTGAGGGAAAGAGGTTGTTTACCAAAATCTCACAATACATGACCCCATCCATCCTCCCTTCAATACGGTTCAGTTGTCCTGTCCCCTTTGCAGAAGAGCACCCCCAGAGTATGATGTTTCTACCCCCATGCTTCACACTTTGGATGGTTTTCTTGGGGTTGTTCTCATCCTCTAAACATGGTAAGTGGAGATGATTCCAAAAAGTTGTATTCTGGTCTCATCTGACCACATGACCTTCTCCCATGCCTTCTCTGGATCATCCAGATGGTCACTGGTGAACTTCAAATGGGCCTGGACATGTGCTGGCTTGAGCAGGGGGACCTTGCTGCCCTGCAGGATTTTAAACCATGACAGCATCATGTGTTACTAATGTAATTTTTGTGTCTGTGGTCCCAGCTCTCTTCAGGTCATTGACCAGGTCCTCCTGTGTAGTTCTGAGCTTTCTCAGAATCATCCTTACCCCACAAAGTGAGATCTTGCATGGAATCCCAGACTAAGGGACATCATCTTGTGTTTCTTCCACTTTCTAATAAATAATCATAACAGTTGTTGTCTTCTACCAAGCTGCTTGCCTGTTGTCCTGTAGTCCATCCCAGCCTTGTGCAGGTCTACGGTTTTGTCCCTGGTGTCCTTAGACAGCTCTTTGGTCTTGGCTATGGTGGACAGGTTGAAGTGTGATGGATTGAGTGTGTGAACAGGTGTCTTTTATACAGGTAACAAGTTCAAACAGGTGCAATTAATGCAAGTAAAGAGTGCCGAATAAGAGGGCTTCTTAAAGAAAAATTAGCAGGTCTTTGTGAGCCAATTCTTCGTGGTTGGTAGGTGTTCAAATACTTATTTGCAGCAGTAACATACAAATAAATTATTTAAAAAATCATACATTGTGATTTCCAGATTTTTTTTAGATTACGTCTCTCACAGTGGACATGCACCTAAGATGAGAATTTCAGACCCCTCCATGATTTCTAAGTGGTTAATGCGCTTAGTTTCAGTTCAGAAGGTTCCGGGTTCAAATCCCACCCCTGCCACATTTCTCCATGTAATGTGGAGTTGCGTCAGGAAGGGCATCCGGCGTAAAACTTGTGCCAATTCAACATGCAGATCCACCTTGGATTTGCTGTGGCGACCCCAAGTGCAAACAAGGGAGCATATATATATACATATACAGGTGCATCTCATAAAATTTGAACATTGTGAAAAAAATCAATTATTTTTAACAGGTATATCAGAGAGTGAACATTTGTACATATTCTTGTTTCAGTACATAGAAACTAAAATGTTTCAATTATTTAAAAAACTTTTTTTTCATAATTACAGCCTACAGCTCCAAAAAATAGAAAATACATATCTCAAAATATTAGACTAATTCATTTCAAGTCACTATTTATACAGTCTGAATACCAGGAATCTCTCAATTCTAGTTCACTACACACAACCACAATCATGGGGAAGATTGCTGAAGTGGCAGCAGTCCAGAATACACTCATGGATGCTTTCCACAAGGAGGTTAAGTAACAGAAGGTCATTGCTGAAAGCTCTCGCTGTTCAGAGATGTGGATCAAAGAATATTTATAAAAGTATGGTCGGAGAAAAAAAAAGGAGAACAAGAACTGGCCTGTTGCTCAGTACTCCAACGTCCTCTTGACAGCTAAAAGTACATTTTATATTTCATTTGGAAATCAAGATCTCAGAGTCTGGAGGAAGAGTGGAGAGACACAAAATCTAAGGTGCTTGAAGTCCAGTGTGAAGTTTACAGTCAGTGATGATTTGGTGCCATGTCATCTGCTACTGTTGGTCCACTGTGTTTTAACAAGTCTAAAGTCAAAACAGCCGTATACCAGGAGATTATAGAACACTTCATGCTTCCATCTGCTGACAAGCTTTATG
This sequence comes from Thalassophryne amazonica, assembly GCF_902500255.1. NCBI lineage: Eukaryota > Metazoa > Chordata > Actinopteri > Batrachoidiformes > Batrachoididae > Thalassophryne > Thalassophryne amazonica. Next base: position 31,946,565 of record NC_047114.1, on the reverse strand, counting down.
GAGATGCTGATTTCCTCTTCCAGCAGGACTTGGCATCTGCCCACATTACCAAAACTACTAGTACCTGGTTGATTCCTTAAGGGGTATTGTCAAGACGAACAGTGGCGCATTATGAAGCACAAAATACGACAACGGAGACCCCGGACTGTTGAACAGCTGAAGTTGTACATCAAGCAAGAATAGGAAAGAATTCCACCTACAAAGCTTCAACAATTACTGTCCTTAGTTCCCAAATGCTTACTGAGTGTTGTTAGAAGGAAAGGTGATGTAACACAGTGGTAAACATACCACTGTCCCAGCTTTTTTTTAATAAATGAATGAATGAATTTGAATGAAACTTTGAAATGTGTTGCAGGCATCCATTTCAAAATGAGCAAATATTTGTACAAAAACAATAAAGTTTATCAGGTTGAACATTGAATAACTTGTCTTTGTGGTGTATTCAATTGAATATAGGTTGAAGAGGATTTTGCAAATCGTATTCTGTTTTTATTTACATTTTACACAACGTCCCAACTTCATTGGAATTGGGGTTGTAGGTCTTTGGAGCAAGTCTGTGGGTTGAGTAGGACTGTTCTCACCATCCTTCGCTTCAGCCTATCTGAGATGTTTCTTGGCCTGCCACTTCGGGCCTTAACAAGTACTGTGCTGCGGCCTTCCATTTCCTCACTATGTTCCTCATAGTGGAAACTGACAGCTGAAATCTCTGAGATACCTTTTGAACAATCTTTGTTTTCAGGTCATTTGCCACTCATTAGAAGAGATGCAAAAAGGAGAAACATTTGCAAATGGCCACTCTGTCCCATGATTGGATTCACCTGTGTAAGAAGGTCAAGAGTCAATGAGCTTTCCAAACCAATTTTGTGTTCCAATATTTAGTGTTAAATGTATTCAAATCAACAAAATGACAAGGGTGCCCAAATTTATGCACCTGCCTAATTTTGTTGAAATAATTATTGCACACTTTCTGTAAATACTAGTAACTTCGTTTCACTTCTCAAATATCAGTGTGTTCGTCTGCTATATGATATTTAACTGAAATTTCAACCAATGATTTATAAAGGAAAATCATGAAAATTATCAGGGGTGCCCAAACTTTTGCATACAACTGTGTGTGTGTGTGTGTATATATATATATATATATATATATATATATATATATATATATATATATATATATACACTCATAACAAGTTTCAAAAAGGAAAAAAAAAAAACAAAAGAAAAACAAGCAGACAATAAAGATTAATCAGTGAACCAAATGTCTCAACACAACCGAAAAACAACAGTGTGCAATCAAAGAAACCAGTAGCACACTCAGTTGACCTAACTCTTCATACTTTAACAAGTAATTATATTATTTTCTTAAAGACTTTTTAAGCCAACTAAAGTACCAGATAATTTAATGCTTTCAGAACAGTTATTCCAAATTTTTACACCTTTTATGGTGTAATGACGTTTTTTGTGTTTTTTGTGTAACACAATGACGTTTTATGGTAGTACGAGTCTTTATTAAATACTACTTTATCAAATACTAATGTTCCTCTCAAATTATAGCTGGACTCCCTCATTTTGAACAGTTCCTGGACATGTTGAGACAAAAGCTTATTTTTAACATTATACATGATTTGTATTGTGATATAACAGCCCAGTCTCACGTTTTTTTCGTGCTCCCATCACGAAATGAGTCAAATTTTCGTGACAGGTTTTTTTTAACTCTCTATTACTAACCCTACTCCTACCCCAAACCCTAACCTTAACCATAACCTAACCCTACTTCTTCCCCCAACACCCCCCCCCCCCTTTCACTTTTATTTTTATGCAGCCATTACGGAATGAATTAGAATGATTTCTTGCTGCCGTGACAAAAATGAGGCACTTTTCATCACAATATCACAAACCAATAGATTAATGTATATTTTGTGCTGCTGAATCACGACTTGCTGTGAGACCAGGTTGGATATAATATCAACCAAGTCCCAGAATTTCAAAATATGTAAACAGACAAATAGTGGGTTTGTTGGCTCACGATATGGTTTATTACTGATAACTCTTATAGTTTTCTTTTGTAGTAAAAATATTGTATTTGTATTTGTTTTGTATGTGTTTCCCCAAACCTCAATGCAATAGGTCATATATGGGACAAGTAATGAATGGTATAATGTAACAAATGAATGTTGGGAGAGCAAGTCTTGTGCTTTATGCAGGATTACAATGGCTTTTGAGATTTTAGATTTAATACAATTAATATGAGTTTTCCAGCTTAATTTATCATCAACAAAAACTTCAAGAAATTTGGTTTGTTACAATTTCAATTTCAGCATATTTTAATAAAAAATTGCTACTTAAATTCCTCAGCTTATTTCCAAATATAATATACTTTGTTTTTCCAAGATGAAGTGATAATTTGTTTAAATCAAACCATTGTTTGAAATTCAGTAGTTTCCTTTCCATCATGTCCAAAAGCTTTCCCAAATAATCCCCACTACAAAACACTGTTGTATCATCGGCAAACAAAATACAACTCACAGACTTAGAAACCCAGCATAGTATGTCATTAATATATAACAGAAACAACAACGGCTGAACCCTGGGGCACCCCACATGTAATCTTCAAAAATTCAGAATTTATCCCACCAGTCACAATGTATATGCTTAAATTGTTATGCGCCTCTTTGCAGTCCCTTTTTGTGCATGTGTAATGTTATAAATGTGGCTCCAGGATTCCTTGGGTACTGCTGGATTGACATGGGGCAAACAAACAGTTACTTGCGGAGAATTAGATGAGGAGTATCATCTGCGTTGTAGTCCATGGGCCAAGCAGGTTTTCGGTACCGCTTAAGGTGATGAAATAACACTTAGAATCCAGGCTCAGTGTACCATGGCTTACATAAAAAGTAGCACAGCCATCCTGGGGTGGCCGCTGTAGCCAGGTAGGGGTCAATGAAGAATTACACAAAGGTCAAAATTTAAAATGCTCAAATCATATTGAAAACTATACCACATTATTTATGTGATCAGAACAATTCCAAAAAGGTATGGTTTGGAATATCTGTGACTGAATGTTTTGGATTTATGGGGCAAAAACTGCAAAAATGGTGACAAAGGTCAGTTTCAGTTTGTACAGTTCAATGGAAATAGTCATTAATACAATCATCCCACTGCATTGTATGTCTGTTTTATTGACATACTGTAACTCAGTGAACATGACATATTGAACATTAAGATGCAAAGTATAGATACAAGGATACTGGAAAAACAACCATCAAATAATACAGCTGACAATGTTTGAATAGGTACAAATTCATCAGAAAAACAATACAAAAAATCATCAATTTCAGGGTTTATAACATGGCTATAACAGGATGTCAATATAATGGCAAACCTCAACCAGAACTTAGGCAATAAAATTTAACAAGAGGCCTTCAGCTTCTCAACAAAGCTTTAGATTTCTCAAATATCCTCTTTCTTTACAACACACACTTCTCTGTGTCAAGCAGCAAGTTAATGTGGAAGCTAAAATGAATAATGATTGCACTATCAGAGTGACTGAAGGTGTGATTGCCAGATTTACCCTTAAACATTTACTCTCTGTGGCTGCAGCTGCTGAATACAAAACAGTATTTAGTGGAGTATGAACCAGGACCAGATCCTGAAGGAGAAGCTGTTGTGACACCGCATTCTGAAACATCCGGCTTTAGTCTCAACTAGGCAGCACAACTAACGCTTAAATGAATGTTTTCAAAGTGGAACATATCTTTGTATAACAGTGTTTTAGGGTTTTAAGGCCACATTGAGTTTTTTTTTCCAACTTAGAGAATAAAATCATAACATTACAAGAATAAAGTCGGAAATTTATGAGAAGAAAACTCGTAATATTACAAGAATAAAGTCATAACATTACGAGAATAAGTCACAGCACATCCACAAGCCACCACAAGTGCCGAGATAACATGTCACAAAATGGACTTGCCCTCCCTCACTGATCGCGTGCAACACCACAGAGAAGGTTGTCACGGAGGTTGTTTTGTGTGCTCTCAGTGTATAATTTCCAGAATCAAGTTTTTTTCTCGTATAAATACAACTTTATTTTCGTAATATTATTAATTTATTCTCTTAATATTTTGACTTTATTCTCATAATATTTTGACTTTATTTTCATAATATCACAAGTTTTTTTCTCATAAAATTACAACTTTGTTCTTGTAATATTATGACTTTATTCTCGAAGTCTAAAAAAAAACCTCTCAATGCGGCCCTAAAACGCTGTTGTATCTTTGCTACTTAACCTAAAAGTCTTTTTTTCTTTCAAATGTAGCTGGAAGTCATTTAGCTGTAGCACATCTGTATGTAGAAAATGAAACAAGCATTGAAAGTGAAAATTTATTCATGTCTTTGTTGAGATGCTAGCTGGGTTTCTATTAGATTTGCGCAAAAGTTAAGTGACACTGTCAGAATGTTAACAAAGACAATAGCGAAATGACAGCATTTTCACTGAGTGACAGAACGTGACTGCTGAGATTTGTCATCTTGCGATAACTCATTCTTGGAGGCTCTTGCAATAATTCCACAAGTCATGACGACGGATGGGTAATGTCGCTAAATACTGACATCTTTTTTTTAATATCCAATATTGCTATCATGTTTCACAGACTCTCCATCTCTAACTTGATCCACACTGCGTCGATAAAATTAGAGATGTCGAAATTAGAGATGAAATGTTACTCTTTCTGTAGATCATGTGACCTGTAACAGTGGAAAAAGTGTTTCCTTTAGTTTTTTGAAATAAGGCTTTTTGAATCACCTGAAAACCCACCTCATGCAAGCATAACTTTTTGTGATCATTTCCATTAAGCTTATTTTCAATTTGACACTCCAAATTGTGTGATTTAGAGGATGATGGAAGCCCACTTCCAGACGGCGTAGGGCGTCGCTCACAGCTAGCAGGATTCCAGCGACATATGTCACAGAATTTTATAACATGCTTAAATATTATTTGTAATGTGAAACTTCTGCGTGTTCAGACAAAATTATGGGTCTTCCAGATGTATAATATGAAATAAATATATTTAACAGTAAAAGGTAGATGTTAAAAAGACCAACAAGAAATCCAGTTGTTGTAGGTTAACATCCGGATACATCTTCAAGGATATAAACAGTAGATAGACTGATCTTAAACAGTATGACCCTGTTAACTATGTGTATGCTGGCCACAATCTCCTCTTGTAAAATCTGCATTTACTGTTCTGAACTGATTCTGCTGCCTCAGATACACAGAAAAAACTGATCAGTACTAGAATGTGGTATTCAAATCAGCGACAGCGCTTACATCGGTGATAACGTCAACATGAGACTCCTCTGCGCTTGTTTCCGGGTCAATGTTGTCTCCTTCCTGTTGCTCCTTAGCGCTCAGCCGCCTCCTGCTGATCTGCTTCTGCAGCTGCAGTTTGCTGGTGAAGAAGATGCTGCGCCAACCCACCTCAAGGGCCAGAGCTGACACCTCAGCTGAGACTGTGTTAAAGCGCCTCCGCACCGCCTGCTCCCAGAACTCCTCTGACCCACACAACTGAAGAGGACAGTATGAAGGTGATATTTTTGTTAGAGTGAACAGAAAAGCTCATTTTGTATCCAATCTACTGAAATGTTCCCGTAGTTTTAAGAGTATGACTGTAGTTCACATGCAAAAATATCTTTGCAAGAGAAACTAAATGCAAAATGTGCAGAAGCATCTCAAAAATTAGAATATTGTGAAAAAAGTTTTTTTTGTCAGTTATTTAAGGGAGTGAAAATTTCATATATTCTGTAATTTTTATTTTGATAATTGTACAGTTGTGGCCAGAGGTTTACATACACTCATCATGGGCATGAATATCATGTTAATTTTGGGGTTTTATTTGAGGTCTTTGAACCGCTCTTTTGACAGGGTGGAATGATTGTACAGCACACATCATTATTGACTTTAAAAAAACAAGAATTGGGTCACAAGTTTGAATTTATTTGGGATCTTCTCTAATCCACACAGGGTCAACATTATACATACAGGCTCAAAATATACAGTGAGGCAAATAAGTATTTGATCCACTGTTGATTTTGCAAGTTTTCCCATCTACAAAGAATGGAGAGGTCTGTAATTTATATCATACTAGCTACAGCTCAACTGTGAGAGACAGAATCAAAAAAGAAAAATCAGAAAATCACATTGTATGATTTTTAAATAATTAATTTGCATTTTATTGCATGAAATAAGTATTTGATCACCTACCAACGAGCAAGAATTCTGGCTCTCACAGACCTGTTAGTTTTTCTTTAAGAAGCCCTCCTATTCTGCACTCTTTACCTGTATTAATTGCACCTGTTTGAACCATTACCTCTATAAACGATACCTGTCCACACACTCAATCAATCACACTCCAACTTATCCACCATGGCCAAGACCAAAGAGCTGTCTAAGGACACCCCAGACAAAATTATAGACCTGCATAAGGCTGGGATGGGCTACACAACAACAGGTAAGCAGCTTGGTGAGAAGGCAACAACTGGTGGGGTAATTATTAGAAAATGGAAGAAACACAAGATGACTGTCAAGCTTCCTCGGTCTGGGGCTCTGTGCAAGATCTCGCCTCAAGGAGTAAGGATTCTGGGAAAGCACAGAACTATACGGGAGGACCTGGTCAATGACCTGAAAAGAGCTGGGACCACAGTCACAAAGATTACATTAGTAACACACTATGCCATCATGGTTTAAAATCCTGCAGGGCAGCAAGGTCCCCCTACTCAAGCCAGCACATGTCCAGGCCCATTTGAAGATCACCAGTGACCATCTGGATGATCCAGAGGAGACATGGGAGAAGGTCATGTGGTCAGATGAGGCCAAAATAGAGCTTTTTGTTATCAACTCCACTCACCCTGTTTGGAGGATGCGAACAACCCCAAGAACACTGTCCCAACCGTGAAGCATGAGGGTGGAAACATCATTTTTTGGCGTGCTTTTCTGCAAAGGGGACAAGACGACTGCACTGTATTGAAGGGAGGATGGATGGGGTCATGTATCGCAAGATTTTGGCAAACAACCTCCTTCCCTCAGTAAGAGCATTGAAGATGGTTCATGGCTGGGTCTTCCAGCATGACAATGACCCCAAACACACAGCCAGGGCAACTAAGGAGGGGCTCCATAAAAAGCATTTCAGGGTCCTGGAGTGGCTGAGGCAGTCTCCAGACCTGAACTCAATAGAAAATCTTTGGAGGGAGCTGAAACTCAAAACCTGAAAGATCTGGAGATCTGTATGGAGGAGTGGACCAAAATCCCTGCTGCAGTGTGCAAACTTGGTCAAGAACTACAGGAAACATCTGACCTCTGTAATTGCAAACAAAGGTTTCTGTACCAAATATTAAGGTTTGTTTTTCCTATTGTATCAAATACTTATTTCATGCAATTATTTAAAAATCATACACTGACTACGTTTACATGCCGTTAATATTCGGGTTAAGGTCAATATTCTGGTTTCTGAATCATTAGGAATAACCCATTTACATGCTTAAGCGGACAGAGTTACTCCTGTATACATGGTCAGTGGTATCATTTGGAATATCCCCATCTAAACAGCGACGCACATCTTCCACCGGTGCTTGATTTGGTCTGCCGTTCGTGCAAATCCTGCTTCGTGTAAAACCCCTCACTACACACTTTTCTCAAACAGGCATTAGCATTTTCTCATTTTTCTCTCCTGCGGGCTGCCTCCGCATCAAAACAGCGAGCGTAGTCTCTGGACCTGTTGCCAGATTTGGCGCAGCTACGCACAGAAGAGAGGGGGGCGGTGAGAGTGGTCCACTGCGGCGTTTACCGAGCCCGCAGACACGGTAAGCGCATCGGAGGCAGAGCAATCGCGGTGATATGCCGACCGGTGCCGCAACCGGCCCGCCTGATAAGGACGCAGAACACAATGCGCTGTTTATCTCTGCTTCTGTGGTTTCTGGTGGGCTGCGCGCGCCGCATACAAGTAGTTGCCGTAATCAAAAGACCAAGATTCCTCGCAGATAGAACATGCGCAGAACACAAAATAATGTTCCTTTCTATGGGGATATCCCGATGCGTGGTTATATGACCTGATATTCGGGTTAGAAAAGGAGTAACCCAGGGGTCTTAGTCGGGTTTTTAAAAACCAGAATATGAGCATATTCGGTTTTTTGCGGGTGTTTACATGGCCGTGCGCAACCGGATTATTGTTAATCGTATTCCAGTTATGAAAGGGTTATTGGCTGCATGTAAACGTAGTCAATGTGATGTTATGAATTTTTTTTTTTTTTTTTTTTTTTTTTTAGATTCTGTCTCTCACAGTTGAACTGTACCTACAACAAAAAAATACAGACCTCTCCATTCTTTGTAGATGAGAAAACTTATAAATATTAAACATGGACAGAAATGGCTGGACACAACTGCAGTACTCGAAAACACAGCTGTGTCGACTAAAACGGTTTAATAAAGAACTTAGCTGGGGTTGGTACACGGTAAGGGAGTCCAGGAGAAGCAACAGTACAAAAATCATCAGGCAAGAGCGTGGTCAAACAAACAGGCAGGTGATCCAAAAACACGATGAGACTGGCAGGACGAGAAAACACAAGAACAAAGCTGGAGAGAAGGCACAAGGGGGATCAATCTGGTGAGAGACAAGTGCAACCACTGGAGCTTATATACACCGAGGTGATGAGCTACAGATTAGGAACAGGTGTGTGGAAAGCACCAGAACAAGGGTGTAGTCAGACAGAGTGACACACCCACCACCAAACACCAAAGGACAGAGAAGAGAGATAGGGACAGAGAAAACCCGAGCACAAAAGAGACCAACAAGATAATAAACACCCATAGCACACTTAAATGAACTAAAATCAAACACAAGCATATACCAAATCCTGACATAAAATCGACAGCGGGTCAAATACTTATTTGCCTCACTGTACAATTTTCACTTTCTGAAATAACTTTTTGATGATGTTCCTTTTTTTTTTACATGTATATGTAACAGGTACTTTTTATAATCTCAGTCATCTTTTCTGCCTTTGACATGACTCCATTCTGTCTGACACACACACACACACACACACACACTCATTCATCTTCAACTGCTTAGTCCAATCAAGGGTCGCGGGGGCTGGAGCCTATCCCAGCAGTCATAGAGCGCGAGGCGGGGTACACCCAGGACAGGATGCCAGTCTGTCGCAAGGTCTGTCTGACTTGTTTTGGAAATTTTCTTTCTCCCACACAACTTCCTGTTCCTCAATCCATTAACTACCCTGCATCATGACTCACAGCTGCTGCTTATTTGAACTCTGCATAAAAAAACACTTTCCCACAGTCAGCCGCTGAATCACAGTACATGGAAGCTATAAATAATGCAATTAAAAAAAAAAAATTGTCATTTGAATGTTGATTGTGAATCAAAACAATGCAATTCAAATCCATATCCTTGTGCTCCTGTTCACGCACAGATGAGAGCAAATCAAATGGAACAGTTGAAGATGTAAACAGGTCCTGTTTCGGACAGGGCATGTGATTTTTCCTTGTGAATCTTTCTGGAAAACTTTTTCAATTTTGCCATCACTTGTTGCACCAACCTCACTCCTGCAATTTGTTCAGACTTTTTTTTGGCTGATTGTTTATGTTCTTTTTTGTGTGTATATTCCTATATTCACTTTTATTGCAGCTACCTGCTACATGATGCAACACAAATGTGCATTTTGCCAGTTGTATTGCAGTGTCCAATTGTCTGAGATGGAATGGCTGCTGTATTTCCACAATTACATCATTGTGCACAATGCAAGGTGTTACACAGATGTCATTGCCAGCAGAGTGACACACAGAATGCAGCACAGGTGCCCACACACAGGTACACAGACTGCATTTATATCGCGCTTTTCCATCTGAATCGGAAGCTCAATGATGCCCCACAATCATCCACCGATGTCAGGGGGCTACCATGCAAAGTGCTCTCGAGAGTCGCTAGAGGAGTCTAAATACTCACTGAATATAGCAACTGTAAGGCACTCACTACACAATGGGAGCAACCCAGGGTATTAGGGACCTTGCACAATGGCTCTTAGTGATTGTCTGGTCTGGCTGGGGTTTAAACAGAGAATCTTCGGGTCTCAAGCCCAAAGCGTAACCACTAGTTAACTAAACACGCCATATTTGTACTTCCAAAACACGATCAGCCAAAGGTAAAAAAAAAAAAAAAAAAAAAAAAACTGACTCACCTGTGGCCAAAGTCCACCAGATGTCCATAAAAACTGTGTGGAGAAGAAGCAGCATGTTTCTCATGCTGAAAACCCAAATAAGAGCAGCTGAAACTATGTAAAAAAAAAAAACAAAAAAAACCAGAAAAAACAAAAAAGTTAAGATGAAAAGAACCCACTTTCCAGGGTGCACACCATGTGCACAGAGTACTGGACCAGCCAGACTAAAATAGGATAAAATAGGGGAAAAAAAAATTAAAGTATCGTGCTGCAAATCTTATTGCGTGCACATGATATATAACTGATTTCCATGGTTTGTAACCAGTGGTATTGAGTTAAATTTGTCTGAATCTCAATTTTCAGTTCACCTTTGGATCAATTTCTCCTTCACGCATCAGATTTGCTCATTGATGTTGTACTTCTGGATTCAAAAATCTACTGAACACAAAACCATTCGTGTTGCTCAAACTCACCTGTCTGAACTGGCGAGAGGTTCGCCCAAGCTGTCCCACATCCTCAAGCTGCAGGTAAGTTAACAGGTGGAGAAGGATGGAGTCAGGCAGCCGTGACAGATAATCAAACTGGCCTCGGCACAAACCCTTGGTGTACTCTAATATTCGATGACCAAAAACCATGTTGACCTCACCTGGGGCGGGAAAAGAACCTCTAACTTTAACTGTTGAAGACACTGTCATCAGCAAATGAGAACAATATTGAATGCACATCACTTAACCTTTAGCACACTGAGGGCCGTACATTACACCCGGCACAGTGCAGCTCAGCTACCACTGAATGTTTCCAACCGATAAAACTGTCACTTTATACCCAGCGATTCATGTTACTTAAATAGGAAATGTACTTTCACCCCTCTGTGTGACCATTGATATGTTGTCTTAAAATAAGGTGTAACCAGGTGCAGAGCTGGTGTATTTCTATTGACAGTCAGAATAGAGCAGGTCAGGTCAGGCGCACCACACCGCAGAGCCACCCTGGGTCCTGGAGAGCAACCGCCCAGGCAAACAGCCGTGCCATCTTAAGCCACCATTAACATTTTGCAAAGCTTGGCATTACAAAAGAAAATATGAAACATACTTTTTCAAGTAGAAACCAACTGTACTGAGAAAACTGGTCTAGAGTCAGGTTTTTATGTTGTCTAGCGTAATATTCAGATTGCACGGCTTAAATAAGCAGTTTGAAAACGCTGCTTTGTGCCATATTTTTACACTATTTTTCTTGCCCTGGGATGGTCCATGAGCAACAGAAAACCTGTAGTGGACAAAAAAAAGTTAAATTGAAAGATATTTTTTTCCTCGGTTCTCAGGAGGATAGTTAGACACACCATAAATGTAAAGTATTTTCTGGAGTATAAGTTGCATTGGTCCAAAAATGCCTCTTTAAGAGAAGAAAAAATGTATATAAGTCATGCCGAGGTATAAGTTGCATTTATCACTTCATGCAAGAAGAAGCAAAATGGATTTAATCATCGTATTATTCATTTATAAGGCACACACAGTGTTAAGGAGCACAGCTAACGAGCTACTTAATGTCACTATAAGGGCACAAAATGTGAGTAAATTGCTTCTTTCAGCTGCTGAACAGACGATCATATGGGGTAAACGTACAACGGAATTTAAATTAGGGAATAACCCTGTTGTGTCTGTTGATTTGCAGACATTAATGCTGGATTTTATGGTCGCAAATTGAGTTTGTAAAATGGATATTTGCGACCATAATCCAGCATTTACATTCGCAAATCATTAGACACAAAGGGGGTTATTCTCATTCTAATCCAATTCCATTGTTTGCACGGTTTATTTTTCTGTAAGTAATTCGATCGATGAAGCTTACCGTAGCAACATGCCAAACAGGAAATTCTGTGAGCAGATCCACAGATTTCTCCATGTCATCAACTGCATTGAGTAATTCTGTATCAGAATCCACATCAATGCTTTTGCATGATAGATTAAATTCACCCATTTTGGCATCATCATTGCTGCACTAATTTCTTTCGCTCTCAGCTGACAGCGCCATTAATGACATCTACGTAGCAATGCAGTCAGGGCGCAGAGTAATACATTAAATGTGATACGGTCGAATATTTGGCCACCATCAATGCGATATTTTATGGTCTGAAATCTCACACGATTAACTAATCAGATTTGCTGAACAAATGTAATTGGATTAGAACTCCTTTTTTAGTACATTTATAAAATAAACATTAATTTTCTTCTTGTTAAAAGTGTGATCTTCCAGTAAAAAACAACAGTATTTCTTCAGAACAAAGAACATTTGTTTGTTTGTGTTTTTTTTTCTTTTCTTTGTGATCATATTTTGGTTGTTCCTGATATATGACCTCTCCTTTCTGAAGAATGGCATCTTGGGACAGATTTGTTGCAACTTGCCACACAGTAACTTTGGATGAGAAGCGGCACTGAGCTCGTGCAATGGCTGGGGAGCAGTCGCCCCGTTGCTTCCTCTCCCGACAGAGGAAGGTACAGGCGGGTCGCTTCGTGGGTGGTTTCCCCGAGCCTGGATGGGCACCAGGCTCTTTTCGTGGATCTTCCCAGCTATAGACCCTCCGGGACGTGGTTTTGTGATCAGAGAACAGACTGTTTTATTTGAGTCTCTTTCCAGAGTGCAGTCAGCCATTTGAGACCTTTCCTCGTCCTCATTTAATAATTAATGGTGGATTATCACACGGACCTTTCAAATCCAGCTCTGGTCTCAGTTGGATTCTATGTGGAACAGTTCAGTTTTAAATCAGCTCACAGCACATTCATCTGTTTTATGTTGACGTTACTCTGCTGTGGAAATGAACGTCTGTTCATTTGCACCATAACGGCACATACACACACACAGACATAGACATCTGTTCATTTCTGTGAGCACATGCGCGCACACACACATGAACATCTGTTCATTTCTGTGAGCACACACACACAGACACAGACATGAACGTCCGTTTGTGTGCGTTTTTACAGTGCAGTTCTTTGCGTCATTAGACAGCACTCTTTTCTGTTTGATAGGGACATTGATTCATATTTGCTTGAAGTGAGTATGACTGCTAATTGTATTTTATCTGGAGCCTGACATGAGGAAAAGCTCAAAATAATAATGGCATCATGATCACTCATTTAAAGAACACTTTATGCTGCATTCACATATAGGCAGGACGCATTATGAATGTCATATTTGCGTCATTCTTGACACATTCCTGACATTCTTAATGTGACTTAACACATCTGAATAGGTTTGTTAATGGTGCATGATATTCATGATTTTCGTGGAGCATGTTTTTGGCTGTTAAAAAAATCTTCCACGAATGTCACGCACCACCCTCATTTCTCCTCATGTCGTGGAGGTCGCAACTGAGCATGTTGATCTGTCTTGATTGGTGGGGATCCTTAATAGAGCGCGACAGCGTTCTTCTCTGACGTGCATGACGTGACATGCTCCTCAGCATGCTCCTGTAGGTGTTCCACCTGCTGCTGCTGTGTCTGATGTTTAGGAAAACAAGTGAGACGAGAGCCGCGTGGAGCCACACATCTGGCTCTGTCTGGCTCTTCTCTTCCTCTCTGCGTCACTCCACAGCACAGAGCCCAACTAAGCATGCAATCAGTTCTTCTGCTGTAGATTTTGAGGAGCAAACTGGAGCAATCTGAATTGTTCAGCAGCTGATGGATGAATATGGGTGTGTGTGTGTGGAGACAATTCGCCTCATTCACAACGTGACAGAACGTAACAATGCATTTCTACGTGCAATAGCGTAGAACATTATTCTTTACCATGCGTAATGGTTCCTGAATTATTATAATTTGTCAGCAACGCGTGCCATTAAACAGAACGTGTGGTAACAGGTTGCAGCAGTTCATGAGGACACCTGACGCCTCTGCCCCGAATCATCACATTTGTGATCAGCGGCCAAGAATGTATACTTCGTAGCATTCGTGACTTGTCATCGTTATGTGTAAACGCAGCATTAAGTGTGACCTGACTCCGTTTTAAATGCGTGCTGAAAGTAATCAATCCTGTTAGGATGTTCCCACCTCTCTCGTTTCTTCAAATGAAAAGGCAGTTTAATGGTGTTTTTCTCATTTCAAATATAAAGAAAATTCATGGTCGTGAATTGTGATTTTTTTTTTTTTTTCCTGTATATAAGTCACATGAAACTAAAAGCCACAGGACTTCCAAAACTAGTAAAAAGACCATGACTTATACTCTGGAAAATACGGTACTTGCCCTATGCGCTTTATACCATGTGCTATTTAGGTATCAACTTAGGTGAAGTAATCTGTCACTTTAGGAATGATTGACTGAGCCCATGTCACAACTTAAAGCAGGGGCAAAACACAAACAATTTTCTTCTGTTTAATTCCATGGACAGCTTTTAGGGCACCACTCGCTTAGTGGTGAGCACTGATGCATCGCAGCGAGAGGATCCCAGTTTCACTTCCAACCTGGTCCTTTCTGTGTGGAGCTTGCACATATTTGTGTGGCTTCCCTCCAGGTGCTCCTGCTTCCCTCAATTCCTGAAATCGTCCAGGTTAGGTATATTGGTGACTCTGTGAGAGTGTGAATGTGTTTTTCTATATGTGTAGGCCCTTTGATAGACTGGTGGCCCGTCACACAGCACAGTGCAAAAAACAACAGGCCAGTTATGTTTGTTTATTTATTTATTTGTGAATCTGGTTTAATTTATCCCATACTGGCTAAAAAAAATCTTTATGAGCCAATTCTGATCAGATTCAATCAGAATGGGATCCCTAAGGCAATAAAATGCCCTGTTCTTATGCACCAACAGGGCACACACCGGATTTATCTATGCATCTTTTGAGGACATAAATGCAGAAACACTGCACTCCACACTATCCAGACCATCAATGCACAAGAACTTACTTAGTACTGAATACTATTATACAGTACATTTGTGTTATACAGTTGACCCTCCAGTACTTGTAGTAGAACCATAAAAGTTTTCATGCTTTAGCTTTTATGACTTTCTTATGACAATATGACTTTCTTACTCTGTAACTGACTGTCATCCAGAAATTCTTGATGAGACTCCCTCTGCTCTCCGGGCCTCATGTTCCTGTGAACTTTTCTTATTGATATCTTCCACCATCTCCATATCACCTGAAAAAGACCATTAGAGGTGTTTAAAGTCTGGATTCAAAGGTACTCAACAAGATCAGCCCTTTTTGCCTTTTGTACACAAAGGAGACCTTCATTTTTGAGACTGCACAGTAAGGTACTTAAGGCTGATTAGGACCTGTGCGATATGAAGCACGGTGGCTTAGTGGTTAGCACATTTTCCTCACAGCCAGAAGGTGGTGGGATCCCACCTGCCTGGTTCTTTCTATGTGGACTTTGCATGTTCACCTTGTGTCCTCAGGTGTTTTCTCTGGATGATCTGGCTTCTTTCCAATTCCAAAGACATGCAGGTTAGGTGAACTGGAAACTTTAAACTGAGCGTAGGCAAGTGTGGCTGAGTTTCACTTGCACAGGAAGCCTTCTCTCTGTTACCCATAGATAGATTGTTTATGGGTGGTGTGACATTCATAACCCCCCCCCCCCATATATTGCTCTAGTATGAGTCAAACTTGGCTAATATAATTAAGAATATGTACTAATATGTATGTAAAAGTTTTCATATAGGCAAATATAACGGCAATAGCGATAGGTTTGTGAAAGGCTGAAATCTGTCCAATGGCCAACAGTATGTCAGCCAGACTTCAATTTTTAATATAGTTACTGGAATGCAATGTCCATTTTGCTTCCATACAACTTTATTTCAAATAACTGTTACAAGACGGGGTTACTTCAGTTTTTCTTTACAATGTCAAATTTTCATTGGGCCAACAAGTTCATTCCATTCATCTTATTTACTGTCATCTAAATAAGATGAATGCTTCTTCAAACAGCATGGATGATGTCGAAAGATTCAAGAAATTGATGGTAGTACTTGTAAATCCTTCTGAATAACCACTGCAGGGGTTTGTGTCCTAAATAATCATGCCAAGGCATCAAGGCAACATTTCTGCATCTGCACGAGTGAGGTCCTCATTTGAAACCTTTTTGTTTGTTTGTTTGTTTGTTTGTTTTGAAGAGAACAAACACAATGTCAAATCAAAATAACATTAGATTCTCTAATTTTTCCTTTTTACGGAACAGAATATACAAAATCATGAACAGCATCTCTGCACAAAATGGACATAAATGGAAAAAAAGAGAGGAAAAAAATCAAGTAAAAAAAAAAGTCTGAAATTACAAACGTAATCCAGTGAGTATAAGAATCATCATAAAAATTGAAGTTAAACTGAACTCTGAGTTGGTAATAACTTGAAGTATTTAATGAAAGGATACCAGGGTCAGGGTTTGAGATTTTGTAATGCTGTCTGTTTATTTTCTGGTCTGTTTTGTTAATTTTTTGTTCATTGGTTTTCTTTGTGTTTTTATTCTTTTGCTGGGTTTTTTCCTGCTTGGGTCTGTCTGTCTCTATCTCTCTCATCTTTCTCTTGGTTCTTGGTGGTGGGCGTTTCACTCTCTCTGGCCCCACCCTCGTTCTAGTGCTTAACATGCACACCTGTTCCTAATTTGGAGCTCATCACCTGGGGTTATATAAGGTTCACTGGTTCCTCGCCAGATTGATGCACCTTGTGCCTTCTCTCCAGCTCTGTTTCCTCATCCTGCTAGCCTCCTCATGTGTATGACCACCTGCCTGTTTATTCTTCCACGTCTAAGCCTGATGTTAGCTGTACTTTTGCTCTTGTTGGACTGCCTTGTTGCAAACTGGACCCTGTTTGCTGTTTCAGTAAACTGATTTTACATACAGAGCTACTTTTCTGAGTCCTGCATTTGTGTGCAACCGTTTCTGACCACCAAGCCTGATAATAATCAAAAAATGTAGCAGAACATCCTTTAATAGTTAAAGAATCTTTTCCACATGAAGAAATTGCATAAGATCCTTAAGCCATAAAGAAACAGGTGGAGGATTGAGTGACTTCCAGAGTAGGATACAACGTCTCGCCTAAAGGGAAGTAAAAGCAAGTATTTCATATTGCAAGGAGTGTATCTTGAGGGGAACAGATGGAACCCCAATTCTAGCATTGAAAGGGTCCAATTGTATCAGAGTACCTAAAACCTCAGATAAAATAAAAAAGAAATCACTCCAAAACTTATAAAGCCTGGACAAATGGAAAAATATGCAGCTCAAAGTGCAAGGAGAGACATGACATCTGTCACACTGGTTCAATATGTTAGGATAAATTTTAGATAAACAAGACTTTGAAAGGGAGGCGTTCTAGGCATGTTGATCTAGGATGAGTCCCCGGCGAAGACCCAGGACTAGTTGAAGAGATTATATCTCCACACTGGTCTGGGAATGCCTCAGATCCCCTAGTCAGAAGTGGATAATGTGGCCTGGGAAAGGGAAGTTTGAGATAACTTGTGGAGATGTTGCCCCTGCGACCCCGATCCTGGATAAGTGGTTTGAAGATGATCAGACTTTGAAAGTGGCCTCTTTTTAATACCTTGAACTGTATACAACCCCTGGCAAAAATTATGGAATCACCGGCCTCAGAGGATGTTCATTCAGTTGTTTAATTTTGTAGAAAAAAAGCAGATCACAGACATGACACAAAACTAAAGTCATTTCAAATGGCAACTTTCTGGCTTTAAGAAACACTATAAGAAATCAAGAAAAAAAGATTGTGGCAGTAACGGTTACTTTTTTAGACCAAGCAGAGGAAAAAAATATGGAATCACTCAATTCTGAGGAAAAAAATATGGAATCACCCTGTAAATTTTCATCCCCCAAATTAACACCTGCATCAAATCAGATCTGCTCATTGACATTGACCCTATGCCGTGACATTGACCCTATGTGTCTTTTTGCAAGGAATGTTTTTGCAGTTTTTGCTCTATGGCAAGATGCATTATCATCTTGAAAAATGATTTCATCATCCCCAAACATCCTTTCAATTGTCCAAAATATCAACATAAACTTGTGCATTTATTGATGATGTAATGACAGCCATCTCCCCAGTGCCTTTACCTGACATGCAGCCCCATATCATCAATGACTGTGGAAATTTACATGTTCTCTTCAGGCAGTCATCTTTATAAATCTCATTGGAAAGGCACGAAACAAAAGTTCCAGCATCATCACCTTGCCCAATGCAGATTCGAGATTCATCACTGAATATGACTTTCATCCAGTCATCCACAGTCCACAATTGCTTTTCCTTAGCCCATTGTAACCTTGTTTTTTTCTGTTTAGGTGTTAATGATGCCTTTCGTTTAGCTTTTCTGTATGTAAATCCCATTTCCTTTAGGCGGTTTCTTACAGTTCAGTCACAGACGTTGACTCCAGTTTCCTCCCATTCGTTCCTCATTTGTTTTGTTGTACATTTTTTTATTTTTGAGACATATTGCTTTAAGTTTTCTGTCTTGACGCTTTGTCTTCCTTGGTCTACCAGTATGTTTGCCTTTAACAACCTTCCCATGTTGTTTGTATTTGGTCCAGAGTTTAGACACAGCTGACTGTGAACAACCAACATCTTTTGCAACACTGCGTGATGATTTACTCTCTTTTAAGAGTTTGATAATCCTCTCCTTTGTTTCAGTTGACATCTCTCGTGTTGGAGCCATGATTCATGTCAGTCCACTTGGTGCAACAGCTCTCCAAGGTGTGTTCACTCCTTTTTAGATGCAGACTAACAAGCAGATCTGATATGATGCAGGTGTTAGTTTTGGGGATGAAAATTTACAGGGTGATTCCATAATTTTTTCCTCAGAATTGAGTGATTCCATATTTTTTTCCTCTGCTTGGTCTAAAAAAGTAACCGTTACTGACT
The DNA here is from genome assembly GCF_902500255.1 of Thalassophryne amazonica. Classification (NCBI taxonomy): domain Eukaryota; kingdom Metazoa; phylum Chordata; class Actinopteri; order Batrachoidiformes; family Batrachoididae; genus Thalassophryne; species Thalassophryne amazonica. The sequence goes on along the minus strand of NC_047114.1, from coordinate 31,927,483 downwards.
GCCACAATCTTTTTTTCTTGATTTCTTATAGTGTTTCTTAAAGCCAGAAAGTCGCCATTTGAAATGACTTTAGTTTTGTGTCATGTCTGTGATCTGCTTTTTTTCTACAAAATTAAACAACTGAATGAACATCCTCCGAGGCCGGTGATTCCATAATTTTTGCCAGGGGTGTAGGTTGTAACCTGGCACAGGGTTTTTGAGTGAATACTAAGCACAGCCTTGTCCCACCATTGATTTGTCAGCTCAATACCAAGCTCACTGTCCCAATTTTGGTTACCAAATGGGTGTCAAGAGCCATGAGATCACCATATATACTAGATATGTGATTTGTGTTTAAATCCAAGGGTCAGAAGGGCAGCTCATGGTTGTTTAGCAGGGAGTGAAAATGCACAATGTCTAATTTGAAAATAAAGAAATTATTGGGATGCAGGTAAACTAAAATTTGAAGACAAATCAGAAAAACTAATAAAGACACTATCTTTGTAAAGGTCTCTGATCATCTGGAAAGTATTCAGAGCTTCACTTTTTACACATTTTGTTATGTTACAGCCTTGTTCCAAAATGGATTAAATTATTTTTTCCCCTCAAAATTCTACCCACAATACCCCACAATGACAACATGAAAAACTTTTTTTTTCAAATTTACATTAAAAAAAAAGTATTCACACCCTTTGCTCAATGCATTGTTGATGCACCTTTGGCAGCAATTACAGCCTCAAGTCTTCTTGAATATGATGCCACAAACCTGGAACACCCATCTTTCGGAAGTTTTGCCCATTCCTTTTTGCAACACCTCTCAAGCTCCATCAGGTTGGATGGGGAGCATTGGTGCACAGCCATTTTCAGATCTCTCCAGAGAACTTCAATCAGATTCAGGTCTGGGCTCTGGCTGGGCCACTCAAAGACATTGACAGAGTTGTCCTGATGCCACTCCTTTGATATCATGGCTGTCTGCTTTGGGTCATTATCCGGCTGAAAGGATGATTCATCGCCCCAGTCTGAGGTCAAGAGCGCTCTGGAGCAGGTTTTCATCCAGGATGTCTCTTTACATTGCTGTATTCTTCATTCCCTCAATCCTGACTAGTCTCCCAGTTCCTGCTGCTGAAAAACATCTCCACAGCATGATGCTGCCACCACCATGCTTCACTGTAGGGATGGTGCCTGGTTTCCTCCAAACATGACGCCTGACATTTCACGCCAAAGAGTTCAATTTTTGTCACATCAGACAAGAGAATTTTGTTTCTCATGGTCTGAGAGTCCTTTAGTTGCCTTTTGGCAAACTCCTGGTGGGCTGCCATGTGCCTAAGGAGTGGCTTCCATACAGACCTGATTGGTGGATTGCTGCAGAGATGGTTGCCTTTCTGGAAGATTCTCCTCTCTCCAAAGAGGAATGCTGGGTGTTAGTCGACGATCACCTAGATGGGTGGCCAGCTCTAGAAAGAGTCCTGGTGGATCCAAAATGCTTCCATTTACAGATGACGGAGGTCACTGTGCTCACTGGAACTTCAAAGCAGCAGAAACGTTTCTGTACCCTTCCCCAGATTTGTGCCTTGAGACAATCCTGTCTCAGAGTTCTACAGACAGTTCCTTTAACTTGATGCTTGGTTTGTGCTCTGACATATGCTGTCAAATGTGGGATCTTATATGTGGACAGGTGTGTGCCTTTCCAAATTATGTCCAATTACTGAATTTACCCAGGTGGACTAGAATTAAGCTGTAGAAACATCTGAATTATAAGTGGAAAGAGGATACACCTGAGCTCAGTTTTGAGCTTCATGGCAAAGGTGTGAATAGTTGTACATGTGATTTCTTAGGTTTTTTTTTATTTTTAATAAATTTGTATAAATCAAAAAAAAAAAAAACTTTTTTCATATTGTCATTATTATCATATTGTCTGTAGAATTTTGAGGGAAAAATGAATTTAATCCATTTTAGAATAAGGCTGCAACATAACAAAATGCAGAAAAAGTGAAGAGCTGTGAATATTTTCCAGATGCACTGCAATATCTCAGGTGCGTGAAGCCAGTTGATCAATTTGTGAATATATGAAGACCAGCAATATAAAAGAACACTTGGCAGGGTAAGACCACATTAGATGTTCACATTTGCAGTAAAGATAGTCCCAATTTGGGGACTTTACCACCCCACAGGAATGAAGAAATAATTTGATGTGATGATTTAAAAAAATGCTTTGGTAAGAACAAAGGGATGCACTGAAATGAAAAGATGTATGTGGGCAAGATGGTCATCTTGACTATATTAATTTTGCCTATTAGTGACGAGGGGAGAGAGTACCACCTCTGAAAATCTGCTTGGGGCAACCAGGGGAACAAAATTGGGATGGTAAAGTAAGTAATCCCCAAATATTTAAACCCAGATGGGCTGAGTTTGAAAGTAATATCAGATTGGTTGAGTGACAGGGCTAAAAAAATTTACAGGGTAACATTCACTTTTTAATTAATAAAGCTGTTTCTTATTATTATGTTTAATAGATTGATTATATAGCCTGAAAATGAACCAAACCTCTGCAACAAAGACAAAATTGGATGAATACGGTAATTGGTGGATCGGATAAATATAAAAGAAAGTCATCTGCATACAAGGATAATTTAAGTTCAATACCAGAACAAACAATGCCGTGAAATGCAGGGAGGGTGTTGTGAAAGTGTCGTGACACGGACCCACAACAGGGGGCGTTAATGAACGGACAATGGATAAGCCAAAAGTAACAATTTAATGTTGTGAATCGCACAACGACGTACAGACAATAACAATATGGTGGACTGTCACTCATACACCAGGTGACGTGTGGGCAGGCTCGACGATAGAAGACGCCTGGCGAGAGAAGAGCCGGATCCCCACACAGCTTTCACCACCAACGGAGCTGAAGAACACCGGAGCCGCCAAGCCCTGCGCCCCAGGTGGCCGCTGTCTTCAGCAGTCAGACCCGGTACTGCTGGCAGAAAACAGAGACAGTCCTGATGAGTGTGAGTTCGCACACTCAGTAATCCCACAGTCAGTGTTTAGTTAGGAGGGAGCACCTCCACCTCCAATCATACACTTGTGCAGCTCCTGTTTCACCACTTATCTGGTTTGGGGTGTGAGGCAAAGCCGTCGCTGATCACACCAAACGCCAATCCCACAGATAAGGACACACCAGGAAAACGGCTGCAAAGAAGTTCAGATTAATACTCAATGTTTTGAGTCAGCAGAGAAAATTACCTGAATGGTAGCTGATTTCTCGGCGAGGAGGTGGAGTTGCAGTCCGGTCTTTGTAGTGGTGGTGATGGGTGACAGCTGGTGTTGATAGATGACAGCTGTCACCTCCAGCGGCTCCAACGCCCTCTCGTGCTTGGAGCCCGCACTCCAAGCAGGGCGCCATCTGGTGGTGGTGGGCCAGCAGTACCTCCTCTTCAGCGGTCCACACAACAGAGGGAACTTAATGAAATTGAAAGAGGTTCTATGACCAAAGCGAAAAGGAGAGGGGAAAGAGGATAGCCCTATCTAGTACTCAGAAATAATGTAAAATAACTGGACTGGGTATTATTTGAGAGGACACTGGCCTGGGGACACTGGGGCGGTATAAAGAAACCTAATACAAGACACAAACTTCTCCCCAAAACTGAATCTGTTTAGTACAGCAAGAGGTAATTCCACTCGACAAAATAAAGTGCTTTCTCTGCATAGAGTGAGATAACCACCTCAGGAACAGAAGAAGAGTGTGTAGAAAAAACTGCATTAAATAGTGTATAGACGTTAAAAACAACTGATGCCCCTTAATGAAGCCATTTTGTTCCTGTGATACAATTTCAGGAAGAACTGTTTCAAGGCGAGTTGCTAACGCTTTAGCCAAAATCTTAAGATCCTCATTAAGAAGAGACTGAGGTCTATCAGATTCACATGATGTGGGGTCGTTATCCCTCTTCAGTAGGAGTGGTACAGATGCATGGGTTAGAGTGGAGGGGCAATGAGCCACATTCTAATGATTCATTATAGACAACCAGAAGGAGAGATACCAACTTATTCATGAACTTTTTAATAAAAAAAAAATCAGTAGAAGCCCCATCAGGGCCTGGTGCCTTGTTAGTCTGCAAAGCATAATTTCATTTTAGCATAGGGGTGCATCAAGCCTATGAACAATCAGTGGGTCAACAGTAGAAATGTCAAGATTTTGAAGGAAGGAAGTCATATCAACTGCCTCTGGCAATGATTCAGATTCATAAAGAGAGGAGTAAGAAAAAAATTTAAAACTCATTGACAGATACAGGGTCTGAAATAAGACTGCCAGATGAATCCTTAATTTGAGAAATTAGTCGAGAGCCAGCCCGACATTTCAGTTGATGTGCCAGAAGTCTACTTGGCTTTTCACCATGTTCATAATAAACCACCAGAGAACGAATTAAAAGATGTTCTGCATCAGATGTTGTGAGGAGGTCCAATTCAGTCTGTAAGACCTGTCGCTGTTTCTGTAAACTCTGCAATGGATTCATTGCATTTTGTCTATCAGCATTCTCAATTTTAATAGGAAGTTCAGTTAATAATATCCTTCAGCTTCTGTTAAGGTATGCCGAATAAGAACTAATTTGGCCACAGAGATAAGCTTTAAGCGATTCCCATAATAGAGAGGAGGAAATAGAATCATTTTTATTAAGGACCAAAAAATCATCAATTGCATAAGCAATGAAACTATTAAACTTGTCGTCAGATAGTAATAAAGTATTGAACTTCCATGGAGAGACAACAAAAATATAAACGCAACACTTTTGGTTTTGCTCCCATTTTGTATGAGATGAACTCAAAGATCTAAAACTTTTTCCACATACACAATATCACCATTTCCCTCAAATATTGTTCACAAACCAGTCTAAATCTGTGATAGTGAGCACTTGTCCTTTGCTGAGATAATCCATCCACCTCACAGGTGTGCCATATCAAGATGCTGATTAGACACCATGATTAGTGCACAGGTGTGCCTTAGACTGCCCACAATAAAAGGCCACTCTGAAAGGTGCAGTTTTATCACACAGCACAATGCCACAGATGTCGCAAGATTTGAGGGAGCGTGCAATTGGCATACTGACAGCAGGAATGTCAACCAGAGCTGTTTGCTCGTGTCTTGAATGTTCATTTCTCTACCATAAGCTGTCTCCAAAGGCGTTTAAGAGAATTTGGCAGTACATCCAACCAGCCTCACAACCGCAGACCACGTGTTAACCACACCAGCCCAGGACCTCCACATCCAGCATGTTCACCTCCAAGATCATCTGAGACCAGCCACTCGGACAGCTACTGAAACAATCGGTTTGCATAACCAAAGAATTTCTGCACAAACTGTCAGAAACCGTCTCAGGGAAGCTCATCTGCATGCTCGTCGTCCTCATTGGGGTCTCGACCTGACTCCAGTTCGTCGTCGAAACCGACTTGAGTGGGCAAATGCTCACATTCACTGGCGTTTGGCACGTTGGAGAGGTGTTCTCTTCACGGATGATGCGAAGGAGATGTGTTGCACTGCATGAGGCAAATGGTGGTCACACCAGATACTGACTGGTATCCCCCCCCTCCCCCCCCCCCCCAATAAAACAAAACTGCACCTTTCAGAGTGGCCTTTTATTGTGGGCAGTCTAAGGCACACCTGTGCACTAATCATGGTGTCTAATCAGCATCTTGATATGGCACACCTGTGAGGTGAGATGGATTATCTCAGCAAAGGAGAAGTGCTCACTATCACAGATTTAGACTAGTTTGTGAACAATATTTGAGAGAAATGGTGATATTGTATATGTGGCAAAAGTTTTAGATCTTTGAGTTCATCTCATACAAAATGGGAGCAAAATCAAAAGTGTTGCGTTTATATTTTTGTTGAGTATAAATTTTATATCGACATTAAGAGGGGCATGATCTGGGATGATAATTGGATGATACTTTGAGGACGTCACCCTGGGTATTAAAGAACTATGAATGAAAAAGTCATTCATAGTTGACTTTTAACCATTTCGTAAAAAATTATGGCTGCACAAGTAGCTGCATAATCTATTGCACAAAAATATAAGACGCTTGGACCATACAGGCTTTATATCACTGAGGAAGGCAACCTAAATTAACACATTAATTCACTTTTGTCTCAATAGTCCTACAGAACCTCAGGATCACAAGTAAGGAAATGGAGTTTGACACATGAGCTAGAAATCTGACACTTCTGAGGTCGCACTCCATCAGTTTGACCTCACAGACTATTGACCAAGCAGGAAGCCATTACTCTAAAATGGAAAATGTTTACAGTTCATCACCAAGGCAAAGGCTGAGCCTTTTGTTCATGCTAATCTGGGGTGAAGGGTGTGTACGACATGCATATTGATGGTGTCTTGTGCCATCAGGAAACATGCTAAGAATTTTTTTTTTTTCTCCCTGGAAAATAAACATTGTGCTGGATTTCAGACAAGATTATGTGGCTTTTTTATTAATACAGACTTCCTTTCATTGGAAAAAAAAACACACTGTGGCTTTGAATGGATTTACAGGAATTTACATAAGAATATAAGTGATTTTTTTACTATAAGGTATGTTACTGATATTTTACCGTGATTTTCAAAATGCATGCTTTAGCTGTGGTTTCTGAAATGCTTTATCAGTCTTTTCAGTCCAGTTTAATTGTTCTGAGTTAATGCATGATTCGGTTTACAATTAAAAGGAAAGTCATATTGTGTTATTTCAACATTATTGGTGAGAGTTTAAATTAAAGTCTGAATCAAGGATAATTTAAATATGTGCTTCTTTTGAGATTTTTTTTTTTTTTTTTTTTTTTTTTTTTTTTTTTGCAAGAGATGCTGAAAATGCATCATTAGATGCAAAATTAATTTGGTTTCTGGGGCCCCATGGGCCCTAGACCCCCATTCCTCGGATTTCACAAAAGCATGAAGTTAAAGGAATTGTCTGTAGACCTCTGAGACAGGATTGTCTCGAGGAACAAATTGGGGAAGGATACAGAATCATTTCTGTTGCTTTGAAGGTCCCAATGTGCACAGTCAACTCCATCATCTGTAAGTGGAAGTTCAGACCCACCAGGAGTTTTCCTTGAGCTGGCCACCCATCTAAACTGAGCAATCAGGGGAAAAGGGCCTTAGTCAGGGAGGTGACCAAGAACCTGATGGTCTGTCAGAGCTCCAGCATTCCTCTGTGGAGAGAGGAGAACCTTCCAGAAAGACAACCATCTCTGCAGCAATCCACCAATCAGGTCTGTATGGTAGAGTGGCCAGACATAAGCCACTCCTTAGTAAAAGGAACATGGCAGCCCCCCTGGAGTTTGTCAAAAGGCATCTGAAGGACTCTCAGACCATGAGAAACAAAATTCTCTGGTCTGGTGACACAAACATTGAACTCTTTGGCATGAATGCCAGGTGTCAAGTTTGGAGGAAACCAGGCACCATCCCTACAGTGAAACATGGTGGTGGTGCAGCATCATGCTGTGGCGATGTTTTTCAGCGGCAGGGACTGGGAGACTAGTCAGGATGGAGGGAAAGAGGAATGCAGGAATGTACAGAGACATCCTGGTTGAAAACCTGCTCCAGAGTGCTCTTGACCTCAGACTGGGTGCAACGGTTCATCTTTCAGCAGGACAATGGCCCAAAGCACATAGCCAAGATATCAAAGGAGTGGCTTCAGGGCAACTCTGTGAATGTCCTTGAGTCTCCCAGCCAGAGGCCAGACCTGAAATCAAATTGAACATCTCTGGAGAGATCTGAAAATTGCTGAAAATCCCATCCAACCTGATGGAGCTTGAGAGGTGCTACAAAGAGGAATGGGCAAAACTGCCCAATGATAGGTGCGCCAAGCTTGTGGCATCATATTCAAGAAGACTTGAGGCTGTAACTCACTGCTTTAATGTTTCCCATAATCTCTCTGGCGGCCCCCTGTGCTTCCCAGAATGCATCACGGTGCCAGCAGAGTTCCAGCATTCCAAAGCCATGTAAACAATGGCTAGCAAGGATGTGGATGTGGTCAATTCAGCAAGTTCACGAGCGATTATGATGATGACAAGTTCTCCCAGGTTGAGTGGGTTATCTAGCAGAGGTATAGCACATGTGATGAACTTCTGCTGTGCCCCAATGTTGTCTTGTTCTCCATACTTCAAAAGATGTGTTTACATTGTGACCGAAACCGGAATGCTGCTGAAACCAACCCCTCGCTAAGTCACAGGCTGCGAGACAGCATGAAATTCACAACTGCAAAACAGCGAATTGCTACAAAAGGTGCATCAACAAAGTATTGAGCAAACGGTGTGAATACTCATGTACATGTGATTTCTTTCTCTTTTTTTTTTTTATTAAAACTATGGGGTGTTGTAAGTAGAATTTTGAGGGGGAAAAAATTAATTTACTCCATTTTGGAATAAGGCTGTAACATAAAAAAGAGAAGCACGGTGAGTACATCCAGATGCACTTTATATCCACCTCTCCAGGCTAGACTCAACCGGCTCTCTCTATGTCATCTGCAAACATAGTCCATGGAGAGTCCTGTCTGATCTCATCCATCAACATGCCTATCACCACTGTGAACAAGAAAGGACTCAAAGCCGATCCTCGGTGTAATCCCACCCCCACTTTGAACGAGTCTGTCATTCCTATTGCGCATCTCACCACTGTCACACTCCTTGTAACATGTCCCGCACTACCCTCACACACTTCTCTGCCACTCCAGACTCTCAGACAATACCACAACTCTTCTCTTGGCACCCTCTCATAAGCTTTCTCTTAATCCACAAATACACAATGTAACTCCTTCTGGCCTTCTCTATACTCTCCATCAGTATTCTCAGAGCAAACATTGCATCTGTAGTGCTATTTCTCGGCATGAAGCCATATTGCTACGCACAGATCTTCACCTGTTTTCTAAGTCCAGCTTCTCCTACTCTTTCCCATAATTTCATGCTGTGGCTGATCATCTTTATGCCTCTGTAGTTACTGCAGCTCTGCACATCACCCTTGTCTTAAAAAATATGAACCAGCACACTTGTCTCCACTCCTCAGGCATCCTCTCACTTTCCAAGATTTATTAAACTATCTGGTTAGAAGCTCTACTGCCACCTCTTCTAGACATTCCTATGCCTCAACTGGAATGTCACCACCAGGTCTCCTTGTCTTCCTTCCACTGTCCAGTTGTCACACCATGTACCTTCTTAGCTGTCTTCCCTCACCACATCTGCAGTACTTTTCCAGTTATCCAAAATTGCTTCCCCCTCAACCAGTGGCCTTTCTCACCTGCTCACTAAATTTCACAGAACAATCTTCCTCCTTCTAACGTCATCATACAAGCACCCATCCGATTCCTTCTAGCTGCACTCTCTCCTGCCACCACCTTACAGTCTCCAATTTCTTTTAGCTTCCATCTCCTACAAAGAATGTAGTCCACCTGGTTCACCTTCCTCCATTCTTATAGATCACCCTGTATTCCTCCCTTTTCTTAAAGTAGGCATTCACCACAGCCTGTTCCATCCTTTTGCAAAATCAACTACCATCTGTCCTTCCACATTCCTGTCCGTGATACCCTATCTACCCATTACTTCTTCAACACCACTGTTCCCTTCACCAAATGCCCATTGCAGTCTGTTCCTATTACCACTCTTTCATGCTTGGGCACACTGTCCACCACCTCATCTAAGTCACTCCAGAAATCTTCTTTCTCTATCTCCCAACCTACCTGTGGGGCATATGCACTGATGATATTCATTATCAAACCTTCAATTTCAGACACTCAATCTCCAACACACTCTTAACATGCTCTTCCTTTAAAATGACCCAACACCATTTCTCTTCCTAACTATACCATGATACCAATTACTTGAACACACTGCCTATGTTCCTAACCTTACTTCCCCTTCCACTTGGTCTCTTGCACACACAATATCTACCATTCTCCTCTCCATCATGTCAGCCAAGCTCTCCTCTTTACCAGTCATACTGCCAAGATTCACAGTTCCAACTCTCACTTCCACCCTTCTAGTTTTCCTCTTCTCTGGCTGTCTCTGGACACATTTTCCTCCTTTCTTCGGCCAGCAAATACCCCAATTTCCTCCAGCACCCTGATGGGCAACAGCACCGGTCATTGTTAACTCAGTAACTCAGGCCTCGACCGATCCGATATGGAACTTTGATTTATACTCTGTGTGGTTTGGTTGGCTTCTTTTACACAGGAATGCCCTTCCTGGCGCAACCCTAGAGATTAATTTATCCAGGCTTGGAAACTGGCACTCAGAGTGGGCTGCATACCCCTGTGCACTGAGATTTTGACAAACTTTAAGGGGAGGTGATGGTCTAGTGGAAGCATTAGGCTTCCGACCAGAGAATCCTTGGTTCAAAACCCAGCCAGATCAAAAATCACTTAGGGCTCTTGGGCAAGGTCCTTAATCCACTAGTTGCTCCTGGTGTGTATTAAGCGCTTTGCATGGCAGCACCCTGACATCAGTGTGTGTGTGAGTACGTCTGTATGAATGCAAAGCATAATTGTAAAGTGTGTGTGTGTGTGTCTGTATGAATGCAAAGCATAATTGTAAAGTGCTTTGAGCTTCTGATGCAAATGGAAAAGCACTATATAAATGCAGTCCATTTATGGTTACAACGCCCTGCCACCTTCTACTCTCCTCAGGCATCCGGGCTTGCGGGACGCTGCACACCCATGTGGCTTGAGTTTGTTCTTCATAACTGATGTTAATGCAGTCCAAAACATATTCACTTGGTAATGTTCATGTATCCATCCTCGACTTTTCTCAAGAAAACTGGCAATAAAACAGATTTTTTAGGTGAGTTATAGCAAAGGGGACCATCACTTATGCATCATCTTGGTTTTGATACTTTAATTTATATCAAGTTGTAGAGGCTGCTTTCGGTTCGAGTTTAAAGAGAATAATTTTAGAAATTTTAATACAGAGAAGCCTGAATTACCTGTTTAAAATGGCATAAACAAATTAAAATGTGTACAAGCCCAAGGGAGGCAAGACACTGTAGTTTGTTTATTCACTGTCGGTGTTTTTATTATTTTGCTGCTAGGAAACTAAAATGGAATGCTCGTGGATCACTTTGAACTTTTGAAAAATTTCTTGATTTTTCATATGACCACACGTGAAATTAAACACAAGCTTATTGAGAAATGATACACGTTTTAATCAGGGACTGTCACTACACTGTATAATTTTAGCGTTTCTAAATCTGTAGCATCTCTAAATAATGTTAATATATTTTGAACACTTACCTCTGACTTGGTGACTGTGAAATAATAAAAGTCTCGAACACAAGGAGCCCGTCCAGAGATTTCAAACAAGGGTTCTGTTAAAAGAGACGCCATTGTTATTTGTTTACGTTGTCACAGCAACAGCACACCAGCCCCCCCCCAAAAAAATAAAAATTCAAAGCTCGTTGTAAATCTAAACACTACGGGACTAGCACTATATAACAAAGTGAAATTAAAAATATGGTTGCTTTTGGTAGTTCTATTAGAGATCAAACTTTTTTTAAATGTTCCTTAACTATAAGGCACTCGCAAACACTAAGGCACCAGAAAAAAATAGTAGCATTAAAATTATATTCTGCACACTTAAATCCAAATGTTTCTTTAAATAAACTGAAAAATTTTAAAAACCTCACCTTGTTTAAGTCAATGTAATCATTTTCTCAGAAATTGCAGACACCTAAAAGAATTAAACAAATGTATTTTTTGTTTAAATATAATGTAACACTTTTTTTTCCCCCAGTGTTTCAGTGCAAATAAAAAGTACCCACAATTGCAGTGTACGCTGTATTTACAAAGGGGCAGCGCAGCAGGACAGCTGAGCTACCAATAGTAGAACTGGATTCCTACTCATGTTACTGGAGTCCTTGCACACTTCTGCCACATTGTCCCAGTATACCTACCTGTAACTTTCGGGTACTGGCCTTGGCTGAGGAAGTGATGGATTGGTATCCTTCCAGGTTAAGTTGTAGACTCTGAACTCAACTGATTTACGACATAAAAAAAGGTAGTGGCGGGAATCCTCCATAACTGATCACAGGTGATAGACTGTGAATGTATGTCTCTATTGTTGGCCCTGTGAGAGATTGTATATAAATATATATATATATATATATATATAAAGCCAAGATGCTTTAAAAGTTTGAAGAAAGTATCCTGTAATTTACAGTGATAAGCAGTTCTTACCCATATGCGCCTTGGGGTGATGCAATTTGGTACTATTAAATAAATTTAAATAAGTTCATTACATCACCCCCCACCCAACAACATGCACAGTAAGTGAATAAAAATGTAACCATTGTGTGCATTTGCGTATCCAGGGGTTAGTGTTTGAAATGTTTGCCACCATTGTTACCAGTAAAATGCTCTATATAGTGCACTTTGGAAATAAAGGACACCAGAAAAAAAACACACACACACACCCAACACCCCACACACACAACACACACACACACACACACACACACACACCACACACACACCCACACACACACACACACCACAAATTTAACTTTAGTTAAAATCTTTTAATTTATTTATACATATATTTATATATGTACACACATTTACTTGTCTAGACTTGTGAAGACAAGACAGAAATGGTCAAATTCCTTGGTCGTTGGTGGTCCAAAAGAGACATTCCTTCACTGATCCAGTAATGGCAACGGCTAAACTCTCATGTTATACAAACTATAGGGAGTCTCAGTGTTTCTACGCAGCCTCTACTTTCCAAAAAACATTTTACTCAGAAAGCAAAGCTGACATATCATAGGAGTGTGAATATAAGAAGCCTTACAAAGACATTGTACTTTTAATATTTCTAAACAGGGTCTGATCATTCAAAGACAAATTGGACGAGTTTACTTAACGGTAATCCAAATTGAGTCACACAAAACCTAAACCTTTCAACAGTCTTAACATTCATGTATTTACCGCACCCTTAAGAATGTAGTGAATATCCAATATTTTTCCACCGGCATAACAGCAATCCCAGAGATCACAGAGGACTTACACCAGTTTTATAGACCCACCAGTGGTTACAGTGGAAAGAAGTATGTCTTCCTCAATCCTCATCTCTTTAAACAACTTGTCCTAAAGAAGACGATTGCCTCCAAAACTCTTTGACTGTAAACATCTGTAGACAGAATGACAACTTGGGGATTGTAAATTTGTTTGTTTTTTTTACCCTAAATTTAATCCATGCTCTTAATTTTAAATGTAATATTTAACTGCTTAGAACCCTGTCACACCTTGACAATTTAGCCAGCATATGCTGACAGCCCAGTTTCCAACAAGCGATCTGGGTCAGAACACTTAAGTCTGGCTTGGCTTGCATTTCTGCCACTGGCAGAAACCTATTGTTTGGCAGGCAGAGCACTTAGATGTTGACAAACATGTCATCCAGCGCACGTATGCATTTGCGGAGCCTCTCCCCTCTACACGGAGGCCAAAGTAATTTTAATTTATTTTTGTCTTGGTGGATTATGGGATTTATTTTCATCTTGTGCAGAATACTGAAGAATCAACAGATGCCTGTGGCAAACACTAACGTGAATTAATGAGGCACCATGACTCTTTCAACTTTTAAAATATGTAAATTTTCTTATTGTGGCACAAATTGCTGGCATCTTCTCGTTCAGGCTGAGAAACGCACCGGGAGAAGACAAACAGAGAGGGACTTCTTTAAAAATGCTATGTTGTTTTCAGACACAAGGAACTGAAGTATTTCAGACATCATTTTACAAAATCAGGACACTATGTGGATAAGTTTTCGTCAGGCTGTGATGACGAATCTGACTGAAACAAACAGGATAAGATTAAGGCATAATATTTACTAAATGTGAATGGTTTTAATATTTGAAACAGCCTGAATTGTTCGCATGACGACTGCAGCTTTCAGTTGTTCAGCCAATCAATGGACAGCATCAACGGACGTATTTTGACTTATGAGTAACTTACAAGAAATGTCACCAATGGCATAACTTACCTACAATTTATGGTCTGCATATGCAGGACGTAGGAGTCATATGCTAGCATGCATCAAAAACAGCGTGCATGCGCAAACTTTTTCAGCGTACTATGACGTATACCAGTGTGCTTCCATGTACTCTTATCTTACCCATAACCTATTAGACGCACGCTGGCTAAATCATCAAGGTGTGACAGACCTGTTAGCAAGTATACCATTTTCAAAGGTTGACAGGCAAGTTATTTTAAGTTAAGGGCACTATTCACTTTTAGGAATAGCACTCTGCATCTGTTAATTAAGGACATATCTTATAGTTGGTGCCAGTACAGTAGCATGAATACTAGTTTTTAAATCCCTTTTTAAAGATAAAATAAATACCTCCCCCGTTACTTAAAACAAAATCATGGATCTGAATGGAACCCTGTTAATAATATTAAACTGCATACTCTTACATAGACAGTTTGTAGTGGTTTCTTTTTCTATAAGGTGTGTATACTCACCTTTGTTTATATAATGTACTTAATTGTGATAACAAATGATGATATGCACAGATTTTTACAGTTAGACAAAAAATAAAAAGCATATAATGTCCTGAATATAGTCCAAACTGTACACCCTGTAACAGTCCTGCAGCCTTTAATAAAGTCCTTGTACTCCTTCATAGTGTTGTAAACCTTATGGGGAAAATAAGGGGGGCGGGGGGGTGCTAGGGAGAGTGAAAAAAAGTACTGCCACAAATTGCTGTATTGAATATGTGCTGCATGCTTCCCTCTAGTGGTGAGGACTGAGAACTGTGCTACAGGAAGGGGTTGGTGGAACTCCCTGAAGGGAATGAGCCAGCTCCAGCTGGGGCTCCTGCCTGAAAAAGGAGAAGGCAGCATAAGAAAAAACAACTATGATACCGCTATTAACACATGTGTTTTAATGTAAAACAGTTTCTAATGAGTGAATAACTGAAATCAAACACTTTGACTGTTATTGTAAAATGCATGATCTTTCTAAAAGTACATCATTTAATCCAAAATTTAAAAGTTGGGAAACAAAAGACATTGCATGCTCACCACAAAAGGGTTATTGGACATGCCAGGGCCAGCCATGGGCTGTCCAAAGGGGGTCATGGAGGGCTTGGTCTGACCATAGACTGGGAAAGCAGGGCCTATGGGTGACACAGGGAATGGGATTTACAACAGACTGAACCATGACCCTAGTCTTCATATGTCACTTAATACTCAACTCAAGCTTTATTTCTAAAGCATGTTTAAAATGACAGCAATCGACCAAAGTGCTGTACGCACGCACGCGCACACACACACACACACACCACACACAACAAATCCACTATGCTGTCTGGAGGCTGTCAGCAGGACGAAAGAATGAAAAGCTGGGCTAATTTCTGACGTGATTTTTTTTCGCTGCACTGAGGACGTATACAGTTTTTTTTTGGCTTTGCCTCGATGTATGGTATGTTCCAGCTTTCACCTCAAGAAATATTCGTACCACTGAACTCAAACATTCATATATGTATAATATGCGTGTCCCACGTTAATAAACCATCTCTATTCAAATTTGTGTTCGTACTACATTGTGATACTCAAAAAGAGTTAATACAACTGAATGCCTCTATCATCTTGATGTGACAGTTTGTACATGTACAGGGGAGCTTGATTAAAAAAAAAAATCCAAAGCTGATGATGCCGTATAGAGATTCCCAACCCCCCAAAACACTGGATTTTTGACCGACTTGAATGCGACCCATACTTTTGGACCTTCATTCTCCCACATCAATTGTAAGTGGCACAGTATAAGCGATTTAATAGTTACCACTGCATGCATACAAAGCTTCGCCTTGAACTTCCACTTCACAGGTTACGCGGTATAAACAAGATATTGAGCACATGCAAAACACTGAAAATTCAACAAATTCCATTGCAAAACCACATTGTTGTATGTCGCAACCTCCATCACACACCCAGTGTGGTCTGGCTGGGTTTTGCACTTTGCCCCTCTTTGCACAGTGGTTTCTAATGTCACAATTGTTATAGGGCTTTTGAATTTTCTGGGTATATTACTAAGGTTTGTAATCTGACTTTTTCAATCTTTTAGCCTGTTTTATGGCAGTTTTTTTCCCATGAGTTTTAATTTATTTTATCTGTGATTTTTTTTCTATATCTGTTTTATTGTGTTGTCTCTGTCATTTTGCACTGCTCTGCAGCTGTTGTAGCACTTTTGCTCAAGCAAAATTTCCCTGCAGGGACAATAAAGTATTTTATTGATCTGATTGGACAGATTTCCTTGTTTCAAACCACTTTGTGTTAAACTGTCAATTAACACCATTGATGAAATGTTTATATTTAACCAACTTGTAAATCTGTGGGTTTTCGAGATGGACAAAAATTTACTTCATTGAAAGATGCGTTTGGAACAGCACTATAGTATTAAAACAGAAAGCTCTGATGGCACCTTAAAAGTTAATGTTTTGTGAGGTTATATATTAACTCCTCAAGTATATCTACATTTACCTGACTGAAATTGGGCGACCCTCTGCACACACACACACACACACACACAAAAAAAAAAAATATATATATATATATATATATATCCATCTCTTGCTGTCCTTATTAAAGATTTAATAAATAAATAATCCACTCAGTTTATGGTCTGTCTCTTACAGTCAACATGTGAATGCTGCATAAGTGGTGTTTGCACTTGTGTGTATCCTTTTAAAAATGTGGATTAACACACACACACACACACACACACACAAAAAGGTGAGCCAAGCCCCAGTTTGTCAGATTGCACATAAGAGTGAAAAGACTTATGCGAGTTGTCAGACTGTGTCCCAGAGCTTTTACAGAGCAGCGCCCTAAAGTAGGGATGCACTGATCCACATTTTTTCACTTCTGATCTGATACCTCGATTTGTATGTCTGCCAATACCAATATTATTCTGATACCAGAGCTCTGTTTGCTTTATTATTATTATTATTATTATCATCATTACTGTTGATTTTATATGAGGATATTTTGTATTTGTATACAGCTTCATGATTAAGTGGTATAGAGAAGGATTTTCTTGAAAAGACCTGAATGTTCAGCTACAATTTGCCAGATGGTACATCTAAGATGCAAGCCTAGATATTATGTTTTGGTGAAAGAATTAAGTACATTTATTTATTGTTGGGTCAGTGGCTGAAGTTTTATCTCTTCAACACTAGATAGCACATCCGCTCCGAGAAGTGTTTCAGGACAGGCACGGAGCTCTTTTCCTCATTTCTAAAATGCAACAAAAAACACCAACAAAATAAATAAGTACTTAATTTACTCATATTTGAAGTCTGAATAAATTGTTGTACCCTGGCTGATTTCATTTTTCTGCTCCGGCAAAAAAAAAAATCCTTGCATTTTTGTGGTGCTTTCTCAAACATTTGATTCAGGTTGCAACGGAGCATCCGCCTCTTGGTGCAAAGGCTTTGCAAACATTTCGCGTTGCTGTCTTGGCTTTGCAGTGTTCAGCTAACATGTCAGTGACAGAGCTCCTCAATGCTCGCCTGTTAGCTGTCTGCTAACTGCGGAAGAGACTCGAACGGAGGTGTGTCACATTACAGCGCTCCATCTCAGTGAGAGACACACCTCCGTTCATAACCCCCCCCCCCGAATATTCTGCAGCAAAGCAGCACTTGTTGTTGCAGGTGTTTCACAGAGTTTTCCTATATCAGATAACTCCACAGGTTGCATTGAAAATTTCCCATCTGTGAATTGCATTGGTATTAGAAGCCGATACAGATATTGGATCAGATCGGCCTCATCCTTACCCTAAATAACTTGTTTCTTAAGTGCAATCTTTCATCACTGTGTAGCAGCCTGCACTGACGAGTTATACTTTACTGCCAACAATTTTAAAAAATACTCTTGTACAGAATTCTAAATACAGAGGGCCATCATGTGAATAGAATTAATAAATTTGCATCTTGTAAATATGACAGAGAGGTACTGCACAGACAGAACAGGGTAAAATGACACAGGGAACAGTGGAACAACACTAACAGCAGGGAGTGAAAATGCACAATGTGTCTAATTTGAAAATAAAGAAATTATTGGGATGCAGGTAAACTAAAATTTGAAAGAGACAAATCAGAAACTAATAAAGACACTATCTTTGTAAAGGTCTCTGATCATCTGGAAAGTATTCAGAGCTTCACTTTTTACACATTTTGTTATGTTACAGCCTTGTTCCAAAATGGATTAAATTATTTTTTCCCCTCAAAATTCTACCCACAATACCCCACAATGACAACATGAAAAACTTTTTTTTTCAAATTTACATTAAAAAAAAAGTATTCACACCCTTTGCTCAATGCATTGTTGATGCACCTTTGGCAGCAATTACAGCCTCAAGTCTTCTTGAATATGATGCCACAAACCTGGAACACCCATCTTTCGGAAGTTTTGCCCATTCCTTTTTGCAACACCTCTCAAGCTCCATCAGGTTGGATGGGGAGCATTGGTGCACAGCCATTTTCAGATCTCTCCAGAGAACTTCAATCAGATTCAGGTCTGGGCTCTGGCTGGGCCACTCAAAGACATTGACAGAGTTGTCCTGATGCCACTCCTTTGATATCATGGCTGTCTGCTTTGGGTCATTATCCGGCTGAAAGGATGATTCATCGCCCCAGTCTGAGGTCAAGAGCGCTCTGGAGCAGGTTTTCATCCAGGATGTCTCTTTACATTGCTGTATTCTTCATTCCCTCAATCCTGACTAGTCTCCCAGTTCCTGCTGCTGAAAAACATCTCCACAGCATGATGCTGCACCACCATGCTTCACTGTAGGATGGTGCCTGGTTTCTCCAACATGACGCCTGACATTTCCCGCCAAGAGTTCAATTTTTGTCACATCAGACAAAGGAATTTTGTTTCTCATGGTCTGAGAGTCCTTTAGTTGCCTTTTGGCAAACTCCTGGTGGGCTGCCATGTGCCTAAGGAGTGGCTTCCATACAGACCTGATTGGTGGATTGCTGCAGAGATGGTTGCCTTTCTGGAAGATTCTCCTCTCTCCAAGAGGAATGCTGGGTGGTTAGTCGACGATCACCTAGATGGGTGGCCAGCTCTAGAAAGAGTCCTGGTGGATCCAAAATGCTTCCATTTACAGATGACGGATGTCACTGTGCTCACTGGAACTTCAAAGCAGCAGAAACGTTTCTGTACCCTTCCCCAGATTTGTGCCTTGAGACAATCCTGTCTCAGAGTTCTACAGACAGTTCCTTTAACTTGATGCTTGGTTTGTGCTCTGACATATGCTGTCAAATGTGGGATCTTATATGTGGACAGGTGTGTGCCTTTCCAAATTATGTCCAATTACTGAATTTACCCAGGTGGACTAGAATAAGCTGTAGAAACATCTGAATTATAAGTGGAAAGAGGATACACCTGAGCTCAGTTTTGAGCTTCATGGCAAAGGTGTGAATAGTTGTACATGTGATTTCTTAGGTTTTTTTTTTATTTTTAATAAATTTGTATAAATCAAAAAAAAAAAAAACTTTTTTCATATTGTCATTATTATCATATTGTCTGTAGAATTTTGAGGGAAAAATGAATTTAATCCATTTTAGAATAAGGCTGCAACATAACAAAATGCAGAAAAGTGAAGAGCTGTGAATATTTTCCAGATGCACTGCAATATCTCAGGTGCGTGAAGCCAGTTGATCAATTGTGAATATATGAAGACCAGCAATATAAAGAACACTTGGCAGGGTAAGACCACATTAGATGTTCACATTTGCAGTAAAGATAGTCCCAATTTGGGGACTTTACCACCCCACAGGAATGAAGAAATAATTTGATGTGATGATTTAAAAAATGCTTTGGTAAGAACAAAGGGATGCACTGAAATGAAAAGATGTATGTGGGCAAGATGGTCATCTTGACTATATTAATTTTGCCTATTAGTGACGAGGGGAGAGAGTACCACCTCTGAAAATCTGCTTGGGGCAACCAGGGGAACAAAATTGGGATGGTAAAGTAAGTAATCCCCAAATATTTAAACCCAGATGGGCTGAGTTTGAAAGTAATATCAGATTGGTTGAGTGACAGGGCTAAAAAATTTACAGGGTAAATTCACTTTTTAATTAATAAAGCTGTTTCTTATTATTATGTTTATAGATTGATTATATAGCCTGAAAATGAACCAAACCTCTGCAACAAGACAAAATTGGATGAATACGGTAATTGGTGGATCGGATAAATATAAAAGAAAGTCATCTGCATACAAGGATAATTTAAGTTCAATACCAGAACAAACAATGCCGTGAAATGCAGGGAGGGTGTTGTGAAAGTGTCGTGACACGGACCCACAACAGGGGGGCGTTAATGAACGGACAATGGATAAGCCAAAGTAACAATTTAATGTTGTGAATCGCACAACGACGTACAGACAATAACAATATGGTGGACTGTCACTCATACACCAGGTGACGTGTGGGCAGGCTCGACGATAGAAGACGCCTGGCGAGAGAAGAGCCGGATCCCCACACAGCTTTCACCACCAACGGAGCTGAAGAACACCGGAGCCGCCAAGCCCTGCGCCCCAGGTGGCCGCTGTCTTCAGCAGTCAGACCCCGGTACTGCTGGCAGAAAACAGAGACAGTCCTGATGAGTGTGAGTTCGCACACTCAGTAATCCCACAGACAGTGTTTAGTTAGGAGGGAGCACCTCCACCTCCAATCATACACTTGTGCAGCTCCCTGTTTCACCACTTATCTGGTTTGGGGTGTGAGGCAAAGCCGTCGCTGATCACACCAAACGCCAATCCCACAGATAAGGACACACCAGGAAAACGGCTGCAAAGAAGTTCAGATTAATACTCAATGTTTTGATGTCAGCAGAGAAAATTACCTGAATGGTAGCTGATTTCTCGGCGAGGAGGTGGAGTTGCAGTCCGGTCTTTGTAGTGGTGGTGATGGGTGACAGCTGGTGTTGATAGATGACAGCTGTCACCTCCAGCGGCTCCAACGCCCTCTCGTGCTTGGAGCCCGCACTCCAAGCAGGGCGCCATCTGGTGGTGGTGGGCCAGCAGTACCTCCTCTTCAGCGGTCCACACAACAGAGGGAACTTAATGAAATTGAAAGAGGTTCTATGACCAAAGCGAAAAGGAGAGGGGAAAGAGGATAGCCCTATCTAGTACTCAGAAATAATGTAAAATAACTGGACTGGGTATTATTTGAGAGGACACTGGCCTGGGGACACTGGGGCGGTATAAAGAAACCTAATACAAGACACAAACTTCTCCCCAAAACTGAATCTGTTTAGTACAGCAAAGAGGTAATTCCACTCGACAAAATAAAGTGCTTTCTCTGCATAGAGTGAGATAACCACCTCAGGAACAGAAGAAGAGTGTGTAGAAAAAACTGCATTAAATAGTGTATAGACGTTAAAAACAACTGATGCCCCTTAATGAAGCCATTTTGTTCCTGTGATACAATTTCAGGAAGAACTGTTTCAAGGCGAGTTGCTAACGCTTTAGCCAAAATCTTAAGATCCTCATTAAGAAGAGACTGAGGTCTATCAGATTCACATGATGTGGGGTCGTTATCCCTCTTCAGTAGGAGTGGTACAGATGCATGGGTTAGAGTGGAGGGGCAATGAGCCACATTCTAATGATTCATTATAGACAACCAGAAGGAGAGATACCAACTTATTCATGAACTTTTTAATAAAAAAAAAATCAGTAGAAGCCCCATCAGGGCCTGGTGCCTTGTTAGTCTGCAAAGCATAATTTCATTTTAGCATAGGGGTGCATCAAGCCTATGAACAATCAGTGGGTCAACAGTAGAAATGTCAAGATTTTGAAGGAAGGAAGTCATATCAACTGCCTCTGGCAATGATTCAGATTCATAAAGAGAGGAGTAAGAAAAAAATTTAAAACTCATTGACAGATACAGGGTCTGAAATAAGACTGCCAGATGAATCCTTAATTTGAGAAATTAGTCGAGAGCCAGCCCGACATTTCAGTTGATGTGCCAGAAGTCTACTTGGCTTTTCACCATGTTCATAATAAACCACCAGAGAACGAATTAAAAGATGTTCTGCATCAGATGTTGTGAGGAGGTCCAATTCAGTCTGTAAGACCTGTCGCTGTTTCTGTAAACTCTGCAATGGATTCATTGCATTTTGTCTATCAGCATTCTCAATTTTAATAGGAAGTTCAGTTAATAATATCCTTCAGCTTCTGTTAAGGTATGCCGAATAAGAACTAATTTGGCCACAGAGATAAGCTTTAAGCGATTCCCATAATAGAGAGGAGGAAATAGAATCATTTTTATTAAGGACCAAAAAATCATCAATTGCATAAGCAATGAAAACTATTAAACTTGTCGTCAGATAGTAATAAAGTATTGAACTTCCATGGAGAGACAACAAAAATATAAACGCAACACTTTTGGTTTTGCTCCCATTTTGTATGAGATGAACTCAAAGATCTAAAACTTTTTCCACATACACAATATCACCATTTCCCTCAAATATTGTTCACAAACCAGTCTAAATCTGTGATAGTGAGCACTTGTCCTTTGCTGAGATAATCCATCCCACCTCACAGGTGTGCCATATCAAGATGCTGATTAGACACCATGATTAGTGCACAGGTGTGCCTTAGACTGCCCACAATAAAAGGCCACTCTGAAAGGTGCAGTTTTATCACACAGCACAATGCCACAGATGTCGCAAGATTTGAGGGAGCGTGCAATTGGCATACTGACAGCAGGAATGTCAACCAGAGCTGTTGCTCGTGTCTTGAATGTTCATTTCTCTACCATAAGCTGTCTCCAAAGGCGTTTAAGAGAATTTGGCAGTACATCCAACCAGCCTCACAACCGCAGACCACGTGTAACCACACCAGCCCAGGACCTCCACATCCAGCATGTTCACCTCCAAGATCATCTGAGACCAGCCACTCGGACAGCTACTGAAACAATCGGTTTGCATAACCAAAGAATTTCTGCACAAACTGTCAGAAACCGTCTCAGGGAAGCTCATCTGCATGCTCGTCGTCCTCATTGGGGTCTCGACCTGACTCCAGTTCGTCGTCGAAACCGACTTGAGTGGGCAAATGCTCACATTCACTGGCGTTTGGCACGTTGGAGAGGTGTTCTCTTCACGGATGATGCGAAGGAGATGTGTTGCACTGCATGAGGCAAATGGTGGTCACACCAGATACTGACTGGTATCCCCCCCCTCCCCCCCCCCCCCAATAAACAAAACTGCACCTTTCGAGTGGCCTTTTATTGTGGCAGTCTAAGGCACACCTGTGCACTATCTGGTGTCTAATCAGCATCTTGATATGGCACACCTGTGAGGGTGAGATGGATTATCTCAGCAAAGGAGAAGCTGCTCACTATCACAGATTTAGACTAGTTTGTGACAATATTTGAGAGAAATGGTGATATTGTATATGTGGCAAAAGTTTTTAGATCTTTGAGTTCATCTCATACAAAATGGGAGCAAAATCAAAGTGTTGCGTTTATATTTTTGGTGAGTATAAATTTTATATCGACATTAAGAGGGGCATGATCTGGGATGATAATTGGATGATACTTTGAGGACGTCACCCTGGGTATTAAAGAACTATGAATGAAAAAGTCATTCATAGTTGACTTTTTAACCATTCGTAAAAAATTATGGCTGACAAGTAGCTGCATAATCTATTGCACAAAAATATAAGACGCTTGGACCATACAGGCTTTATATCACTGAGGAAGGCAACCTAAATTAACACATTAATTCACTTTTGTCTCCAATAGTCCCTACAGAACCTCAGGATCACAAGTAAGGAAATGGAGTTTGACACATGAGCTAGAAATCTGACACTTCTGCAGGTCTGCACTCCATCAGTTGACCTCACAGACTATTTGACCAAGCAGGAAGCCATTACTCTAAAATGGAAAATGTTTACAGTTCATCACCAAGGCAAAGGCTGAGCCTTTTGTTCATGCTAATCTGGGGTGAAGGGTGTGTACGACATGCATATTGATGGTGTCTTGTGCCATCAGGAAACATGCTAAGAATTTTTTTTTTTTCTCCCTGGAAATAAACATTGTGCTGGATTTCAGACAAGATTATGTGGCTTTTTTATTAATACAGACTTCCTTTCATTGGAAAAAAAAACACAACTGTGGCTTTGAATGGATTACAGGAATTTACATAAGAATATAAGTGATTTTTTTACTATAAGGTATGTTACTGATATTTTACCCGTGATTTTCAAAATGCATGCTTAGCTGTGGTTTCTGAAATGCTTTATCAGTCTTTTCAGTCCAGTTTAATTGTTCTGAGTAATGCATGATTCGGTTTACAATTAAAGGAAAGTCATATTGTGTTATTTCAACATTATTGGTGAGAGTTGTTAAATTAAAGTCTGAATCAAGGATAATTAAATATGTGCTTCTTTTGAGATTTTTTTTTTTTTTTTTTTTTTTTTTTTTGCAAGAGATGCTGAAAATGCATCATTAGATGCAAAATTAATTTGGTTCTGGGCCCCATGGGCCCATAGACCCCCATTCCTCGGATTTCACAAAAGCATGAAGTTAAAGGAATTGTCTGTAGACCTCTGAGACAGGATTGTCTCGAGGAACAAATGGGGAGGATACAGAATCATTTCTGTTGCTTTGAAGGTCCCAATGTGCACAGTCAACTCCATCATCTGTAAGTGGAAAGTTCAGACCCACCAGGAGTTTTCCTTGAGCTGGCCACCCATCTAAACTGAGCAATCAGGGGAAAAGGGCCTTAGTCAGGGAGGTGACCAAGAACCTGATGGTCTGTCAGAGCTCCAGCATTCCTCTGTGGAGAGAGGAGAACCTTCCAGAAAGACAACCATCTCTGCAGCAATCCACCAATCAGGTCTGTATGGTAGAGTGGCCAGACATAAGCCACTCCTTAGTAAAAGGAACATGGCAGCCCCCCTGGAGTTTTGTCAAAAGGCATCTGAAGGGACTCCTCAGACCATGAGAAACAAAATTTCTCTGGTCTGGTGACACAAAACATTGAACTCTTTGGCATGAATGCCAGGTGTCAAGTTTGGAGGAAACCAGGCACCATCCCTACAGTGAAACATGGTGGTGGTGCAGCATCATGCTGTGGCGATGTTTTTCAGCGGCAGGGACTGGGAGACTAGTCAGGATGGAGGGAAAGAGGAATGCAGGAATGTACAGAGACATCCTGGTTGAAAACCTGCTCCAGAGTGCTCTTGACCTCAGACTGGGTGCAACGGTTCATCTTTCAGCAGGACAATGGCCCAAAGCACATAGCCAAGATATCAAAGGAGTGGCTTCAGGGCAACTCTGTGAATGTCCTTGAGTCTCCCAGCCAGAGGCCAGACCTGAATCAAATTGAACATCTCTGGAGAGATCTGAAAATTGCTGAAAATCCCCATCCAACCTGATGGAGCTTGAGAGGTGCTACAAAGAGGAATGGGCAAAACTGCCCAATGATAGGTGCGCCAAGCTTGTGGCATCATATTCAAGAAGACTTGAGGCTGTAACTCACTGCTTTAATGTTTCCCATAATCTCTCTGGCGGCCCCCTGTGCTTCCCAGAATGCATCACGGTGCCAGCAGAGTTCCAGCATTCCAAAGCCATGTAAACAATGGCTAGCAAGGATGTGGATGTGGTCAATTCAGCAAGTTCACGAGCGATTATGATGATGACAAGTTCTCCCAGGTTGAGTGGGTTATCTAGCAGAGGTATAGCACATGTGATGAACTTCTGCTGTGCCCCAATGTTGTCTTGTTCTCCATACTTCAAAAGATGCGTTTACATTGTGACGAAACCGGAATGCTGCTGAACCAACCCCTCGCTAAGTCACAGGCTGCGAGACAGCATGAAATTCACAACTGCAAAACAGCGAATTGCTACAAAAGGTGCATCAACAAAGTATTGAGCAAACGGTGTGAATACTCATGTACATGTGATTTCTTTCTCTTTTTTTTTTTATTAAAACTATGGGGTGTTGTAAGTAGAATTTTGAGGGGGAAAAAATTAATTTACTCCATTTTGGAATAAGGCTGTAACATAAAAAAGAGAAGCACGGTGAGTACATCCAGATGCACTTTATATCCACCTCTCCAGGCTAGACTCAACCGGCTCTCTCTATGTCATCTGCAAACATAGTCCATGGAGAGTCCTGTCTGATCTCATCCATCAACATGCCTATCACCACTGTGAACAAGAAAGGACTCAAAGCCGATCCTCGGTGTAATCCCACCCCCACTTTGAACGAGTCTGTCATTCCTATTGCGCATCTCACCACTGTCACACTCCTTGTAACATGTCCCGCACTACCCTCACACACTTCTCTGCCACTCCAGACTCCTCAGACAATACCACAACTCTTCTCTTGGCACCCTCTCATAAGCTTTCTCTTAATCCACAAATACACAATGTAACTCCTTCTGGCCTTCTCTATACTTCTCCATCAGTATTCTCAGAGCAAACATTGCATCTGTAGTGCTATTTCTCGGCATGAAGCCATATTGCTACGCACAGATCTTCACCTGTTTTCTAAGTCCAGCTTCTCCTACTCTTTCCCATAATTTCATGCTGTGGCTGATCATCTTTATGCCTCTGTAGTTACTGCAGCTCTGCACATCACCCTTGTTCTTAAAAAATATGAACCAGCACACTTTGTCTCCACTCCTCAGGCATCCTCTCACTTTCCAAGATTTTATTAAACTATCTGGTTAGAAGCTCTACTGCCACCTCTTCTAGACATTCCTATGCCTCAACTGGAATGTCACCACCAGGTCTCCTTGTCTTCCTTCCACTGTCCAGTTGTCACACCATGTACCTTCTTAGCTGTCTTCCTCACCACATCTGCAGTACTTTTCCAGTTATCCAAAATTGCTTCCCCTCCAACCAGTGCCTTTCTCACCTGCTCACTAAATTTCACAGAACAATCTTCCTCCTTCTAAAGTCATCATACAAGCCACCATCCGATTCCTTCTAGCTGCACTCTCTCCTGCCACCACCTTACAGTCTCCAATTTCTTTTAGCTTCCATCTCCTACAAAGAATGTAGTCCACCTGGGTTCACCTTCCTCCATTCTTATAGATCACCCTGTATTCCTCCCTTTTCTTAAAGTAGGCATTCACCACAGCCTGTTCCATCCTTTTGCAAAATCAACTACCATCTGTCCTTCCACATTCCTGTCCGTGATACCCTATCTACCCATTACTTCTTCAACACCACTGTTCCCTTCACCAACATGCCCATTGCAGTCTGTTCCTATTACCA
The DNA here is from genome assembly GCF_902500255.1 of Thalassophryne amazonica. NCBI lineage: Eukaryota > Metazoa > Chordata > Actinopteri > Batrachoidiformes > Batrachoididae > Thalassophryne > Thalassophryne amazonica. Next base: position 31,900,238 of record NC_047114.1, on the reverse strand, counting down.
CTCTTTCATGCTTGGGCACACTGTCCACCACCTCATCTAAGTCACTCCAGAAATCTTCTTTCTCTATCTCCCAACCTACCTGTGGGGCATATGCACTGATGATATTCATTATCAAACCTTCAATTTCAGACACTCAATCTCCAACACACTCTTAACATGCTCTTCCTTTAAAATGACCCAACACCATTTCTCTTCCTAACTATACCATGATACAATTACTTGAACACACTGCCTATGTTCCTAACCTTACTTCCCCTTCCACTTGGTCTCTTGCACACACAATATATCTACCATTCTCCTCTCCATCATGTCAGCCAGCTCTCCTCTTTACCAGTCATACTGCCAAGATTCACAGTTCCAACTCTCACTTCCACCCTTCTAGTTTTCCTCTTCTCTGGCTGTCTCTGGACACATTTTCCTCCTCTTCTTCGGCCAGCAATACCCCAATTTCCTCCAGCACCCTGATGGGCAACAGCACCGGTCATTGTTAACTCAGTAACTCAGGCCTCGACCGATCCGATATGGAAATTTGATTTATACTCTGTGTGGTTTGGTTGGCTTCTTTTACACAGGATGCCCTTCCTGGCGCAACCCTAGAGATTAATTTATCCAGGCTTGGAACTGGCACTCAGAGTGGCTGCATACCCCATGTGACTGAGATTTGACAAACTTTAAGGGGAGGTGATGGTCTAGTGGTTAAGCATTAGGCTTCCGACCAGAGAATCCTTGGTTCAAAACCCAGCCAGATCAGAAAATCACTTAGGGCTCTTGGGCAAGGTCCTTAATCCACTAGTTGCTCCTGGTGTGTATTAAGCGCTTTGCATGGCAGCACCCTGACATCAGTGTGTGTGTGAGTACGTCTGTATGAATGCAAAGCATAATTGTAAAGTGTGTGTGTGTGTGTGTCTGTATGAATGCAAAGCATAATTGTAAAGTGCTTTGAGCTTCTGATGCAAATGGAAAAGCACTATATAAATGCAGTCCATTTATGGTTACAACGCCCTGCCACCTTCTACTCTCCTCAGGCATCCGGGCTTGCGGGACGCTGCACACCCATGTGGCTTGAGTTATTTGTATTTCTTCATAACTGATGTTAATGCAGTCCAAAACATATTCACTTGGTAATGTTCATGTATCCATCCTCTGACTTTTCTCAAGAAAACTGGCAATAAAACAGATTTTTTAGGTGAGTTATAGCAAAGGGGACCATCACTTATGCATCATCTTGGTTTTGATACTTTAATTTATATCAAGTTGTAGAGAGCTGCTTTCGGTTCGAGTTTAAAGAGAATAATTTTAGAAATTTTAATACAGAGAAGCCTGAATTACCTGTTTAAAATGGCATAAACAAATTAAAATGTGTACAAGCCCAAGGGAGGCAAGACACTGTAGTTTGTTTATTCACTGTCGGTGTTTTTATTATTTATTTTGCTGCTAGGAAACTAAAATGGAATGCTCGTGGATCACTTTGAACTTTTGAAAAATTTCTTGATTTTTCATATGACCACACGTGAAATTAAACACAAGCTTATTGAGAAATGATACACGTTTTAATCAGGGACTGTCACTACACTGTATAATTTTAGCGTTTCTAAATCTGTAGCATCTCTAAATAATGTTAATATATTTTGAACACTTACCTCTGACTTGGTGACTGTGAAATAATAAAAGTCTCGAACACAAGGAGCCCGTCCAGAGATTTCAAACAAGGGTTCTGTTAAAAGAGACGCCATTGTTATTTGTTTACGTTGTCACAGCAACAGCACACCAGCCCCCCCCCCCCAAAAAATAAAAATTCAAAGCTCGATTGTAAATCTAAACACTACGGGACTAGCACTTATATAAACAAAGTGAAATTAAAAATATGGTTTGCTTTTGGTAGTTCTATTAGAGATCAAACTTTTTTTAAATGTTCCTTTAACTATAAGGCACTCGCAAACACTAAGGCACCAGAAAAAAATAGTAGCATTAAATATTAATATTCTGCACACTTAAATCCAAATGTTTCTTTAAATAAACTGAAAAATTTTAAAAACCTCACCTTGTTTAAGTCAATGTAATCATTTTCTCAGAAATTGCAGACACCTAAAAGAATTAAACAAATGTATTTTTTGTTTAAATATAATGTAACACTTTTTTTTCCCCCAGTGTTTCAGTGCAAATAAAAAGTACCCACAATTGCAGTGTACGCTGTATATTTACAAAGGGGCAGCGCAGCAGGACAGCTGAGCTACCAATAGTAGAACTGGATTCCTACTCATGTTACTGGAGTCCTTGCACACTTCTGCCACATTGTCCCAGTATACCTACCTGTAACTTTCGGGTACTGGCCTTGGCTGAGGAAGTGATGGATTGGTATCCTTCCAGGTTAAGTTGTAGACTCTGAACTCAACTGATTTACGACATAAAAAAAGGTAGTGGCGGGAATCCTCCATAACTGATCACAGGTGATAGACTGTGAATGTATGTCTCTATATGTTGGCCCTGTGAGAGATTGTATATATATATATATATATATATATATATATATAAAGCCAAGATGCTTTAAAAGTTTGAAGAAAGTATCCTGTAATTTACAGTGATAAGCAGTTCTTACCCATATGCGCCTTGGGGTGATGCAATTTGGTACTATATAAATAAATTTAAATAAGTTCATTACATCACCCCCCACCCAACACACATGCACAGTAAGTGAATAAAAATGTAACCATTGTGTGCATTTGCGTATCCAGGGGTTAGTGTTTGAAATGTTTGCCACCATTGTTACCAGTAAAATGCTCTATATAGTGCACTTTGGAAATAAAGGACACCAGAAAAAAACACACACACACACACACACACACACACACCACACACACACACACACACACACACACACACACACACACACACACACACACACACACACACACACAAATTTAACTTTAGTTAAAAATCTTTTAATTTATTTATACATATATTTATATATGTACACACATTTACTTGTCTAGACTTGTGAAGACAAGACAGAAATGGTCAAATTCCTTGGTCGTTGGTGGTCCAAAAGAGACATTCCTTCACTGATCCAGTAATGGCAACGGCTAAACTCTCATGTTATACAAAACTATAGGGAGCTCAGTGTTTCTACGCAGCCTCTACTTTCCAAAAAACATTTTACTCAGAAAGCAAAGCTGACATATCATAGGAGTGTGAATATAAGAAGCCTTACAAAGACATTGTACTTTTAAATATTTCTAAACAGGGTCTGATCATTCAAAAGACAAAATTTGACGAGTTACTTAACGGTAATCCAAATTGAGTCACACAAAACCTAAACCTTTCAACAGTCTTAACATTCATGTATTTACCGCACCCTTAAGAATGTAGTGAATATCCAATATTTTTCCACCGGCATAACAGCAATCCCAGAGATCACAGAGGACTTACACCAGTTTTTATAGACCCACCAGTGGTTACAGTGGAAAGAAGTATGTATTCTTCCTCAATCCTCATCTCTTTAAACAACTTGTCCTAAAGAAGACGATTGCCTCCAAAACTCTTTGACTGTAAACATCTGTAGACAGAATGACAACTTGGGGATTGTAAATTTGTTTGTTTTTTTTACCCTAAATTTAATCCATGCTCTTAATTTTAAATGTAATATTTAACTGCTTAGAACCCTGTCACACCTTGACAATTTAGCCAGCATATGCTGACAGCCCAGTTTCCAACAAGCGATCTGGGTCAGAACACTTAAGTCTGGCTTGGCTTGCATTTCTGCCACTGGCAGAAACCTATTGTTTGGCAGGCAGAGCACTTAGATGTTGACAAACATGTCATCCAGCGCACGTATGCATTTGCGGAGCCTCTCCCCTCTACACGGAGGCCAAAGTAATTTTAATTTATTTTTGTCTTGGTGGATTATGGGATTTATTTTCATCTTGTGCAGAATACTGAAGAATCAACAGATGCCTGTGGCAAACACTAACGTGAATTAATGAGGCACCATGACTCTTTCAACTTTTAAAATATGTAAATTTCTTATTGTGGCACAATTGCTGGCATCTTCTCGTTCAGGCTGAGAAACGCAACGGGAGAAGACAAACAGAGAGGGACTTCTTTAAAAATGCTATGTTGTTTTCAGACACAAGGAACTGAAGTATTTCAGACATCATTTTACAAAATCAGGACACTATGTGGATAAGTTTTCGTCAGGCTGTGATGACGAATCTGACTGAAACAAACAGGATAAGATTAAGGCATAATATTTACTAAATGTGAATGGTTTTAATATTTGAAACAGCCTGAATTGTTCGCATGACGACTGCAGCTTTCAGTTGTTCAGCCAATCAATGGACAGCATCAACGGACGTATTTTGACTTATGAGTAACTTACAAGAAATGTCACCAATGGCATAACTTACCTACAATTTATGGTCTGCATATGCAGGACGTAGGAGTCATATGCTAGCATGCATCAAAAACAGCGTGCATGCGCAAACTTTTTCAGCGTACTATGACGTATACCAGTGTGCTTCCATGTACTCTTATCTTACCCATAACCTATTAGACGCACGCTGGCTAAATCATCAAGGTGTGACAGACCTGTTAGCAAGTATACCATTTTCAAAGGTTGACAGGCAAGTTATTTTAAGTTAAGGGCACTATTCACTTTTAGGAATAGCACTCTGCATCTGTTAATTAAGGACATATCTTATAGTTGGTGCCAGTACAGTAGCATGAATACTAGTTTTTAAATCCCTTTTTAAAGATAAAATACCTCTCCCCGTTACTTAAAACCAGAAATCATGGATCTGAATGGAACCCTGTTAATAATATTAAACTGCATACTCTTACATAGACAGTTTGTAGTGGTTTCTTTTTCTATAAGGTGTGTGTATACTCACCTTTGTTTATATAATGTACTTAATTGTGATAACAAATGATGATATGCACAGATTTTTACAGTTAGACAAAAAATAAAAAGCATATAATGTCCTGAATATAGTCCAAACTGTACACCCTGTAACAGTCCTGCAGCCTTTAATAAAGTCCTTGTACTCCTTCATAGTGTTGTAAACCTTATGGGGAAAATAAGGGGGGGCGGGGGGGTGCTAGGGAGAGTGAAAAAAAGTACTGCCACAAATTGCTGTATTGAATATGTGCTGCATGCTTCCCTCTAGTGGTGAGGACTGAGAACTGTGCTACAGGAAGGGGTTGGTGGAACTCCCTGAAGGGAATGAGCCAGCTCCAGCTGGGGCTCCTGCCTGAAAAAGGAGAAGGCAGCATAAGAAAAAAACAACTATGATACCGCTATTAACACATGTGTTTTAATGTAAAACAGTTTCTAATGAGTGAATAACTGAAATCAAACACTTTGACTGTTATTGTAAAATGCATGATCTTTCTAAAAGTACATCATTTAATCCAAAATTTAAAAGTTGGGAAACAAAAGACATTGCATGCTCACCACAAAAGGGTTATTGGACATGCCAGGGCCAGCCATGGGCTGTCCAAAGGGGGTCATGGAGGGCTTGGTCTGACCATAGACTGGGAAAGCAGGGCCTATGGGTGACACAGGGAATGGGATTTACAACAGACTGAACCATGACCCTAGTCTTCATATGTCACTTAATACTCAACTCAAGCTTTATTTCTAAAGCATGTTTAAAATGACAGCAATCGACCAAAGTGCTGTACGCACGCACGCGCACACACACACACACACACACACACACAACAAATCCACTATGCTGTCTGGAGGCTGTCAGCAGGACGAAAGAATGAAAAGCTGGGCTAATTTCTGACGTGATTTTTTTTCGCTGCACTGAGGACGTATACAGTTTTTTTTTGGCTTTGCCTCGATGTATGGTATGTTCCAGCTTTCACCTCAAGAAATATTCGTACCACTGAACTCAAACATTCATTATATGTATAATATGCGTGTCCCACGTTAATAAACCATCTCTATTCAAATTTGTGTTCGTACTACATTGTGATACTCAAAAAGAGTTAATACAACTGAATGCCTCTATCATCTTGATGTGACAGTTTGTACATGTACAGGGGAGCTTGATTAAAAAAAAAAAATCCAAAGCTGATGATGCCGTATAGAGATTCCCAACCCCCCAAAACACTGGATTTTTGACCGACTTGAATGCGACCCATACTTTTGGACCTTCATTCTCCCACATCAATTGTAAGTGGCACAGTATAAGCGATTTAATAGTTACCACTGCATGCATACAAAGCTTCGCCTTGAACTTCCACTTCACAGGTCACGCGGTATAAACAAGATATTGAGCACATGCAAAACACTGAAAATTCAACAAATTCCATTGCAAAACCACATCGTTGTATGTCGCAACCTCCATCACACACCCAGTGTGGTCTGGCTGGGTTTTGCACTTTGCCCCTCTTTGCACAGTGGTTTCTAATGTCACAATTGTTATAGGGCTTTTGAATTTTCTGGGTATATTACTAAGGTTTGTAATCTGACTTTTTCAATCTTTTAGCCTGTTTTATGGCAGTTTTTTTCCCATGAGTTTTAATTTATTTTATCTGTGATTTTTTTTCTATATCTGTTTTATTGTGTTGTCTCTGTCATTTTGCACTGCTCTGCAGCTGTTGTAGCACTTTTGCTCAAGCAAAATTTCCCTGCAGGGACAATAAAGTATATTTTATTGATCTGATTGGACAGATTTCCTTGTTTCAAACCACTTTGTGTTAAACTGTCAATTAACACCATTGATGAAATGTTTATATTTAACCAACTTGTAAATCTGTGGGTTTTCGAGATGGACAAAAATTTACTTCATTGAAAGATGCGTTTGGAACAGCACTATAGTATTAAAACAGAAAGCTCTGATGGCACCTTAAAAGTTAATGTTTTGTGAGGTTATATATTAACTCCTCAAGTATATCTACATTTACCTGACTGAAATTGGGCGACCCTCTGCACACACACACACACACACACACACACACAAAAAAAAAAAAAAATATATATATATATATATATATATATATATATATATATATATAATAATCCATCTCTTGCTGTCCTTATTAAAGATTTAATAAATAAATAATCCACTCAGTTTATGGTCTGTCTCTTACAGTCAACATGTGAATGCTGCATAAGTGGTGTTTGCACTTGTGTGTATCCTTTTAAAAATGTGGATTAACACACACACACACACACACACACACAAAAGGTGAGCCAAGCCCCAGTTTGTCAGATTGCACATAAGAGTGAAAAGACTTATGCGAGTTGTCAGACTGTGTCCCAGAGCTTTTACAGAGCAGCGCCCTAAAGTAGGGATGCACTGATCCACATTTTTTCACTTCTGATCTGATACCTCGATTTGTATGTCTGCCAATACCAATATTATTCTGATACCAGAGCTCTGTTTGCTTTATTATTATTATTATTATTATCATCATTACTGTTGATTTTATATGAGGATATTTTGTATTTGTATACAGCTTCATGATTAAGTGGTATAGAGAAGGATTTTCTTGAAAAGACCTGAATGTTCAGCTACAATTTGCCAGATGGTACATCTAAGATGCAAGCCTAGATATTATGTTTTGGTGAAAGAATTAAGTACATTTATTTATTGTTGGGTCAGTGGCTGAAGTTTTATCTCTTCAACACTAGATAGCACATCCGCTCCGAGAAGTGTTTTCAGGACAGGCACGGAGCTCTTTTCCTCATTTCTAAAATGCAACAAAAAACACCAACAAAATAAATAAGTACTTAATTTACTCATATTTGAAGTCAGTCTGAATAAATTGTTGTACCCTGGCTGATTTCATTTTTCTGCTCCGGCAAAAAAAAAAATCCTTGCATTTTGTGGTGCTTTCTCAAACATTTGATTCAGGTTGCAACGGAGCATCCGCCTCTTGGTGCAAAGGCTTTGCAAACATTTCGCGTTGCTGTCTTGGCTTTGCAGTGTTCAGCTAACATGTCAGTGACAGAGCTCCTCAATGCTCGCCTGTTAGCTGTCTGCTAACTGCGGAAGAGACTCGAACGGAGGTGTGTCACATTACAGCGCTCCATCTCAGTGAGAGACACACCTCCGTTCATAACCCCCCCCCCCCCCCCCCCGAATATTCTGCAGCAAAGCAGCACTTGTTGTTGCAGGTGTTTCACAGAGTTTTCCTATATCAGATAACTCCACAGGTTGCATTGAAAATTTCCCATCTGTGAATTGCATTGGTATTAGAAGCCGATACAGATATTGGATCAGATCGGCCTCATCCTTACCCTAAATAACTTGTTTCTTAAGTGCAATCTTTCATCACTGTGTAGCAGCCTGCACTGACGAGTTATACTTTACTGCCAACAATTTTAAAAAATACTCTTGTACAGAATTCTAAATACAGAGGGCCATCATGTGAATAGAATTAATAAATTTGCATCTTGTAAATATGACAGAGAGGTACTGCACAGACAGAACAGGGTAAAATGACACAGGGAACAGTGGAACAACACTAACCATTAGACTGAGGGTGATATGCCCCAGGTTGAGAATAAGGGATAGGGACCTGGCCAGGGAATTGCTGCTGGAAGTTTCCGCTGAAACTGGTCGGAAGGCAGTAGGAAGATGCATTCCCAAAGCCGGCAGGCATGCTCATAGAGCCAGTACCAAATGACACTATGAAACACACACAGCAGGTGTGTACAGTGAATGGACGCACGCACACACACACAACACAACACGGGGGTTGAATAATCTCTAGCTATTTTGAAAAATCAACAGATATTTACCGATGTAACTAGGTGACATCAAAGTAACACACAGGTCAAATTAAAGACTCTACCTTAAACATAATAAATTTTAAAAGCACACACACACACACACACACACACACACACACACACACACACACACACACACACACACACACACACACACACACACACACACACACACCTGCAGCTGGAGCTCTGCCATTGGTCTGGAAAGGGTTGGTGGCCATCTCTGGAACAACAGCTGCAGCAACAAATGGATTTGTGGAAGGAACAGCTAAATAAAATACACAATTATGTTACAAAACAAGTCTTCAAACCACACTTAAAATGTATTCTGCAGTCAGTCACTGTGGAAACAACGGTAAGCGCTACCTCCAAAACCAGGCTGCACGCTCGGTAAGACGGGTGGATTCTGGGCTGGTGATGACCTGAGTACCGCTCCAAATATATTTCTGAAAACAAAGTGGCCTTATGAAAAATTCATGTTTCTTTTTAAACATATACAATCCACATGACAAAGCAGCCATTTCACCTAAATTTGACAGGATTCGTGGACTACCTCAGGCATAGGCTCCTGTGCCCCATCCACCCATGTCCCTTAAATGGGTTAAGTAAATGGATTTGTAGACTTTACTTTGGATTTAAAACACAAACACCTTCAGATATAATTACAGACAAACCTATAACAGAGTAACATATGCAACAAAACTATAAAGCTGAGTCAAAGTGCATTATTCTACACAACACAAGAGAAACAGCACCCTGAATTCAACTCATTCATGCAGCATTCCTGTATTTTCAGGTCATGACCCAGTATAGACGTTTCCCCAACTGTAGGGATCAGAATCAAGGGCAACACTGAGATGATTCCAAGGCTCGGGATTTTCACACTTGCAGATCAATTCTCAATTTAAATTAATTTTTTAAATTTGGAAAGTGCAGCTGTTAAGCACATCTTGTTTTGCTGCAGCTTAGTGGTGGGAGTCAGGGAACAGCATCCTAGATGCATCACTCAATCACGGGAGTCAGACAACCCCACTCATTCCAGGCTGTATTTGATGAGACAATCAGACAAGCCCAGAAAAATATTTTACATTCCTTTCATGTCTTTTTTCCCCTGAGTATCAGCACCTTCCTTCAGACAGACGCTACAGACTTCCACAGTACGGACACAATTTGACCAGCTCGCGCTTAGCTTAGGTTTGTGCGTTATACATCATATGGACAAAGTGAGGAACCTTGGGGTAATTCTTGATCCTACGTTGTCCTTTGACCTCCACATTAGAGACATTACGAGAACTGCTTTCTTCCATCTGCGAAACATAGTGAAGATTCTTCCCATCCTGTCTATGGCTGATGCTGAGACTCATTGCACTGTCCATGATTGCTGCCCAGAATGGCAAAATTAAAAGAGCTGCTCCATTTTTTAAAGGTTTCTTTCTAAAACACAGTTGTGTTCCAAATAATAGTAGCATGTTAAAACAATTGTCATCAGGAGATGACATATTCCCCAGTGCCCACAAACCAGTTGTTCAAAGGGTCAGGGGATCACCCGAGTACACCTTACATTAAATATGAATGAAACTGGTCAACTGGTTATAGAGATATCACAATAACAAGGGTGGCAATGACAATATCTTGAATATCTCACTCTGACCTTGAAATTGGCCCCAAGGTCACTGTAATCGACTGGTATTGGGGGATCACTCAAGTACATCCTTATGCCAAATATGAATGAAATTGGTCAACTGATTCTGGAGATATCATGCTAAAAATGGTGACAATGACAATATCTTGAATATCTTGCTGTGAACTTGAAATGGACCCCAAGGTCACTGTAATCAACTGGTGTTGGGGGGAATCACCCAAGTACACCCTTATGCCAAATATAAATGAAACTGGTCAACTGGTTCTTGAGATATCATGCTAAGAAGTGGAAAAACGGATGGACAGCCAGTCGGAAATGCTGATAGTTATACCCCCCCCCCCCCCCCCCACCCATTTCATACCAGTGGAATAAAAAAGTGAATGAAGCTCAAAATTTGTATAATAGCTTTTATTTCCATGCACACAAATGCATTAGAAACACTGTACATTCTATTCCAAATCAAAAAATGAAGAAAAATTTATAGAATTTATTACTTTACAGAACGTGAAGAAAAAGGAGTACTAGGCTGTTCAAAAATAGCAGCGTTTGCACTTTTCTTTACAAACACAAGCATTTACTGTATAAATTGAAAACTGCTTGAAGATTAAACTTTCCTGTGAATCACTGAACTAATATTTACTTGTATAACCACCGTTTCTAAGAACTACTTCACATCTGTGTTGCATGGAGTCAACCAACTTCTGGCACCTGTGGTGGTTCCATCTTTCAACTCATGCAAATACTCTTACCACTGCACTCATCAACATTCATGATCTGTATATTGTATGATGCCTAAATGACTGTCAGTGTGCACTTAAGCATTGTTGGTATTTTATGGGTGAATGTGTTTGAGTGTTGAAGCTTGTGAGATATGCATGTTAACAGCAGATACCGTAAGTGTCCAAGGCAAACTGCCTTCGGGACAATAAAGTTCATCTTATGTCAGAGGAGCACAGATTCACATCGTGGCTTCTCATCCCTCTTTCTTCTCAATGTCCCCACAATACTGTGTCTGTACTTGTGCTTTAAAACTGCAGCTGAGATGTGGTATGTACAGAGTGAGACAGAGTGTTTGATGCTTATTAGATTGGAGTCTGACTAGTTTAAACTAATAAAACCGGTTGGCATGGGGAAAGTTCTATGTGAAATGAAAACAAACTACAACTGTTGAAGAAACAGCAGTGAGTAAAGAACAGCAACATGAATATGGAGAAAATAAAAAATAAAAATATGGACAAAAATAAACAATAAAAAATTCAAGCAAATAATGCAGTTTTGAGAATAGAAATTATGGAGTGAATTTACAGTTTTATGTAAAAGTTTGGGCACCCCTGATGATTTCCCTTTATAAATCATTGGTTGTTTGGATCAGCAATTTCAGTTAAATATATCATATAGCAGACAAACATAGTGATATTTGAGAAGTGAAATGAAGTTTATAGGATTTACAGAAAGTGAGCAATAATTCTTTAAACAAAATTATGCATAAATTTGGGCACCCCAACAGAAAAAATACATCAATATTTAGTTGATCCTCCTTTTTGCAGAAATAACAGCCTCTAAACACTTCCTATAGCTTCCAATGAGAGTCTGGATTCTGGCTGAAGGTATTTTGGATCATTCTTCTTTACAAAACATCTCCAGTTCAGTCAGGTTTGTTGGTTTCAGCGCATGGACAGCCCGCTTAAAATCACACCACAGATTTTCAATAATATTCAGGTCTAGGGACTGAGATGGCCATTCCAGAACGTTGTACTTGTTCCTCTGCATGAATGCCTTAGTAGATTTTGAGCAGTGTTTAGGGTCATTGTCTTGTTGAAAGATCCAGCCCCAGTGCAACTTCAACTTTGTCATTGATTCCTGAACATTGTTTTCAAGAATCTGCTGATATTGACTGGAATCCATGTGACCCTCAACTTTAACAAGATTCCCAGTACCTGCACTGGCCACACAGCCCCACAGCATGATGGACCCACCTCCAAATTTTACTGTAGGTAGCAAGTGTTTTTCTTGGAATGCTGTGTTCTTTTTCTGCCATGCATACCGCCCTTTGTTATGTCCAAATACCTCAATTTTAGTTTCATCAGTCCACAGCACCTTATTCCAAAATGAAGCTGGCTTGTTCAAATGTGCTTTAGCATACCTCAAGCAACTCTGTTTGTGGTGTGTACGCAGAAAAGGCTTCCTCTGCATTACTCTCACATCCAGCATCTCCTTGTGCCAAGTGCGCTGTATAGCTGAACGATGCACACAGACACTATCTGCAGCAAGATCATGTTGTAGGTCTTTGGAGCAAGTCTGTGGTTTGACTATGACTGTTCTCACCATCCTTCACTTCAGCTTATCTGAGATTTTTCTTGGCCTGCCACTTCGGGCCTTAACTGGTACTGTGCCTGTGGTTTACCACTTCCTCACTATGTTCCTCACAGTGGAAACTGACAGCTGAAACCTGAGATAGCTTTTTGTATCCTTCCCCTAAACCATGATGTTGAACAATCTTTGTTTTCAGGTCACTTGAAAGTTGTTTAGAGGCTCCCATGCCACTCATTAGAAAAGATGCAAAGAGGAGAAACATTTGTAAGTGGCCACCTTAAATACCCTTTCTCATGATTGGACTCATTTGTGTAAGGAGGTCAAGGATCAATGAGCTTACCAAACCAATTTTGTGTTCTAATAATTAGTGCTAAATGTATTCAACTCAATAAAATGACACGGGTGCCCAAATTTATGCACCTGCCTAATTTTGTTTAAATAATTATTGCACACTTTCTGTAAATACTAGAAACTTTATTTCACTTCTCAAATATCAGTGTGTTCGCCTGCTATATGATACATTTAAGATTCAGACAACCAATGATTTATAATGGAAAATCATGAAAATTATCAGGGGTGCCCAAACATTTGCATACAACTATATTTATTTATTTACTTGCCTTTTCAATGCAAGCAAATACATAAATAAATAATAAATCCAAAGTAGAAAAAAAAATCCAAGATAGAAAGAAAAAATATATAAATTTCAAGATTTTTTTTTTATATCTACTTTAAGGGCCACAACCGGAGCCAATTCAAGTTTTATCTCTCCAATGCGCAAGCTTGAAGGTCGCTTTATCATGTTTTCTCAACTGGAAGGGTAGGCAATGAGAATAAGGATTGTAATGTTTGCGTCATCATTGGCAACAACTTACTTTTTATCTCTCCAATGCGCAAGCTTGAAGGTCGCTTTATTGTTTTCTCAATTGGAAGGGTAGGCCTAACTAAGGGGGCAATTCATGAGTGATTTTCATCAGAAAGGCAACGATAGAGAACCTCAAGATTGTTCCATATTAATCGAGGATGAAGAGGGTTTTGTGTGCTAGTGGGTCCCTATCATACAGTCATACAGTGAGTGCTCTTATTATTTTTTCAATCCCTGCCCATTAAACAGCCCAAGTCTACTACTGTTTTGGCATTATGACACCCCTACAAAAAAAAAAAAAAAAATCCCAATGAACCCCAAAGTGATATTTTATAAGATTTTGATTTGTGTGACAACAGACTCTTGAATATCAAAGTGTCATTCACTTTACAATAACAAAAAGAGGGGGAGCAAACATGCTCACATATTTTGAAATTGAAACCATGATTTAAACAGCTTAAATCGATGACCTGTTGACAATGTTCTTTCTGAGTAAAATGCCAATACACATATTCACATGAAGATACCTGTGGAGGTGATCCAAGGATGTGCGAGACTTTTAAATTGTAGTGAACATTTATGAATGTTTGTCCAGTTCTCTTCCTCTCACTTTGTGTGTGTGTGTGTGTGTGTGTGTGTGTGTGTGTGTGTGTGTGTGTGTGTGTGTGTGTGTGTGTGTGTTCGCCTCTCACCCTTGCACATTGTTGCCTGTGGCAGCAGACGAACTGAGCTCATTGTCTAACTCAGCTAGAGCAGCATAGCGGTCCTCAGTGCACCCGCCTGTCTGTGACTGTGCAGGAACAGCACTGGACACTGACGGGATTGGAACACCTCCTCCTGCTGATGAAATGAAACAAGCAAACAAACATTAGTCAAAGATGAAGCTCCACGGCACAATGATGCACTCAAACATTAGCGGGCAGCATAGCAAAACAATTGTTCATTTTGTGAAATGCTATTAACCAATAATTTGCACCACTTTTTTACCAAAATTGGAGCAACTTTAACTTTTGACCCCTGTACAAACTGAAACTGATTTTTGTCACCATTTTTGCCGTTTTACCCCGTAACTGCAGAACATTCAGTCATAGATAGTCCAAACTATACCTTTTTGAAATCGTTATGATCAGACAAATAATGTGGTATAGTACATGATTGAAGCATTTTTAAATTTTGACCCCTGTGTAATTCTTCATTTGACCCCTGTAGCTCAATAGAGGTCAGCTCCAGGATGACTCCATATCTGAAAATAAACAGTTAATTTTTAGAATGTGTGCCAAATTCCATGCTTTTATCACAAAATGAACATTTTTTTCTGGAAATTTTAGCTCAGCTGCTCCACTACATGGCAAAAAGCAACACCATGACTTTGGGAGCCTCCTTGAACAAAATATGATGAAAAACCATTTGTTGCCAACATCAAAGCCCGTCTTAAGGTCTGCGTAGATGTCAAATACAAAAACACAATTATATAAACTTTGAAATAAGAATTGTCCCCCCCCCCCCCAAAGCCACCAAAACTGTTAAAGAAATACCCAGGTTCCCAGTCTGGGGTCTGAGCACACCCACCCCTTAGTGGGGCACCAAAGATCACAGGGGCTGCCTGAGGTTTTGTCTGTTTCGAGTTTCTCTAAATTACAGTCATAACAAGACTTACTTGACAATAAAAACTAACTAAAAATAAATTTCATAGGATAAACCAAAGATAAACTGGGGGGAGGGTGAACATGTCATTCATTTATGTATTTATTTGTCAACAATGTAATGAATCACTTTATTTTTTGGCGGCTGGGGGTGCATGGGCTCGGGCTGTACCTTTTTTGGCTACAAGTAAGGGTTTTAAGGATTTTATATATATATATATATATATATGTTATCACTGTTAAACATTTTTAGCTTTGTCTTCTTTCTCATGAGAACGGAGATGTGCTGTTTTGCACCTGTCTTAATGCAATCCTGAGAATTCAATTTTGTTTTAGCACTCTGGGGTCAATCTGAACTGGGAATGAAGGACTGGATGTACTTATTGTTATAACATAACTTTGTTTTCGTAGCCGCTAACGACTGGGAGTAAAAGAACTGAAGGTTGAATTTTGACTGATTGTGATGCTTAGTGTTCCAGGCAGATGCAAAACAGCTGATAACTGCAACAGACGAACGAGATGTGCTGACCTGAAGTGTTCTTCCTTACAGCTGCACTTGACGTATGCGTTTATGTTATGGGAAGAAACTTGTCTTGCGTCATTACCCCCACCCTTAGGACAAGTTTCTTGTTTATGTGATGAGGGCGTCTCTTAATAAAAAGAGCGGAAAAGCAGGCCAGACTTTAGTGTAGCCTTGGTGTACAGCCTGGCTGCACTCCGCGCCGTAATATTTGACTTTCTGTCTCACTGGTGTTTCTTGACTCTGTTTGTCTTGTTAAAGGTTTAAAAATGTTTGGAGGAGAAAATACCCAACATTGACTGGGGGCTCGTCCGGGATCTGAACCCGGGACCTCTCGCATGGCAGGCGAGAATTCTACCACTGAACCACCAGGGAGGCCGCCAACACACGCTGTATCTTACAGTGATGTATCCACGTTGATCTCTCCGCTATCTTTACTGCAGTTGGTGTTGGCGCATTTTGTTAATACAATAGTGCAATACGAAGGAGAAGCGCTACAGGTCAATCTCAAAACTCATTGCGCTTATCATCCACACAGTGCCGGATTAGTGGAAAGGACAAAGGGCACAATAAAAATAAGATTAAGGAAATGTATAGAAGAGACAAAACGAACCTGGATTGAATGTTGGACCTAGTAAAATTGTATATGAGAATAACACCAACACCATCAGGGTTAACACCATTTGAGATACTTTATGGACGACCATATCGTCTACCAATTTTGACATGGATACTAAAACAGCAGATGAGGAACAAACATTAGCAAATTTTATGAAAAAGACATTAACACAGAAAGAGATAACTTAAACACATTTACTGCCGAATAATTTTGATCTTCCACAGGACGGCCTTCCAGTAGTCTAGCCAGGAGACTGGGTGTTCATCAGAGTGATTAAGAGGAAGAACTGGTCCAGTCCTCGTTGGGAAGGTCTATACCGAGTGCTGTTAACAACACCAACTGCAGTAAAGATAGCGGAGAGATCAACGTGGATACATCACTGTAAGATACAGCGTGTGTTGGCGGCCTCCACAGTGTAAGGGGAAGTCTGGCTACAAAGGGAGTCTATTTAATTAGCAATAGATTGTCTCAATGCCAGTGAAGCAGGGAGATCCTTGCACTATTAGGTGAGGTGGTTAACAACACTGTATCCTAGCAATCATGACTGAACTACAGCAGACCCCGGAGCGGCGTGCTCAGCGCCGCCGCTGCCGGACTGTTGGTAGGGCAGCCGGTTGTGTTGTGATCTTAGTGTGTTTCGTGCTCCTCGGATTCCTGGCCTGGTGGTTGACCCAAGAATTGCAGCTCACTGTGGACCGAGCCAGAGAACAACGCAAGCAACATCAGAAGAGGTTTATTCATAATGTGAACGAGACAGATGGACACCCTCATATATACCATACTAATATGTGGTACAGATATGTTCATTTATTGGCTATGGAATTACGTTACTAATTATTATGTTTGTTCGCAAATACCTATATCCTCAACACACCCAGCTCTGACGGCTAAACCGTACCCTGCTAGGGTGACAGAATGTCTTATCATACGGATGCATAATCAAACTGTATTTCGGGGGCAGCAGTTCTCAGCAAATCTGATAAGATGTAACACCACTTGCCTCAGTGCAACCACTTATATGATAGGGATTTCAACAGAGGACGTACAAGCGTGCCCAAGTGCTGCTCCATTGACTAGACTGAAGGGAAACGCAAAAATATCATCACGTTAAATTGTCATCACAACGGCCATTCCCAATTTGCTTTTACGGGACAGGGAATAAAAATGTAGGTAAATTAAGAAACGTCTGTGTACCCAAACGTATGTTTTATCAAATAATTTAAGCCTAACCAAAACATAATATGTGGATGGTACTTATCTTCATCACATTGGACGGGGATGTAATTATACAGGCTCCTGTCCATGGGGAACGGATGAATCATGTGCTTATGTTAGTAAGTTTTGCTACCACCTGTAAATGGTACTCCGGTGTATGATGACATCTATTGGCTTTATGGTTCCAGACTGTACATGAGTCTCCCACCAAATTGGGGTGGTGTGTGTGCACCTACCCAGGTGACTGACCATACATATGTGGTAAGACCTCCACAGAGAAGAATGGCAGCACCAGACGGAGGAGATTGATATACCCAGATGTGTTACCACATAATCACATGTGGGGCTCGGATGTACTAAAGGACCAAAAAATTGTGGTCTGTAGGAGATAAAATAGCACATTCATTGTTCCCCTGGATAGGAGTGGGAAAAAATTCATTAATGATTGAAACTCTGAATTATTGATTGGGTCTGTTCATGAATGTAACAAAAAAATAGTAGCAGCTCAAAACACTGAAATAGATGCTTTACGTACCATGGTGATGCAAAATCGCATGGTTTTAGACTTGCTTACTGGTTCACAGGGAGGAGTTTGTGTTCTGCTGAACACAACATGCTGTACTTTCATCCCAGACTCCATTCATTCAGTGGATATGCAGGACGCATTGGAGGAGCTGAATGAACTTCGTGATGCAATGCATAAAGACACCCTAGCCGTGAACCGGTGGAATCCCTGGTCCTGGTTGACTTCAGGACCATGTTGGCAGTTACTATTGAAAATGGTGTCAAATACATTTGTACAGCGTAATCTGGCCTTCCAACAAACTATGCCAAAATATCAAGCATTGAAACAGTCAGACCTTAGTGGAGAAAACTGTAATGACTGTACTGAGAATTATGATGATATTGAAAAGCTCACAACTCCAGTTCAAGCTTGAACTGTTGACGTGATGAGTTAACACACTCTTAGCCTATGAAGCTTTAGCTGAAAAAGTAATAAGACAAGTGGTGTAGTCGAATAATACAGAAAAACGGTTCATTTATACCAGTCGGTAGGAGTGATGTATGGTGGTGGTGTGGTGATAACAGAATCTTTGATAGACTGCCACGAAATGTGTCAGGTTATTGTGCATTAATATCATTATTGTTACCCATGACCCCTGAAGACGTTACGACATATGCAGCCTCTTATTCCTGAGGATTGGCAGAAAGGCATAGCCAGACAGAGTAAAAAGAGATTGGAAAGGAGTAGGAAATCCAACATATATTGACGCAATAGGAGTCCCCAGAGGAGTGCCTGACGAGTATAAACTGGTTGATCAAATAGCAGCTGGATTCAAATCTTCCATCTGTTGGTGGTGTTCAATTAATAAAAACGTGGACAGAATAAACTAAGTTAATAAACTAACTAACTAAGCTGGGTGATGCCTGCTATACGTTTAACAGGTGATAAACAGGTGGGAAATGTTAAGGATTTTATATATATATATATATATATGTTATCACTGTTAAACATTTTTAGCTTTGTCTTCTTTCTCATGAGAACGGAGATGTGCTGTTTTGCACCTGTCTTAATGCAATCCTGAGAATTCAATTTTGTTTTAGCACTCTGGGGTCAATCTGAACTGGGAATGAAGGACTGGATGTACTTATTGTTATAACATAACTTTGTTTTCGTAGCCGCTAACGACTGGGAGTAAAAGAACTGAAGGTTGAATTTTGACTGATTGTGATGCTTAGTGTTCCAGGCAGATGCAAAACAGCTGATAACTGCAACAGACGAACGAGATGTGCTGACCTGAAGTGTTCTTCCTTACAGCTGCACTTGACGTATGCGTTTATGTTATGGGAAGAAACTTGTCTTGCGTCATTACCCCCACCCTTAGGACAAGTTTCTTGTTTATGTGATGAGGGCGTCTCTTAATAAAAAGAGCGGAAAAGCAGGCCAGACTTTAGTGTAGCCTTGGTGTACAGCCTGGCCGCACTCCGCGCGTAATATTTGACTTTCTGTCTCACTGGTGTTTCTTGACTCTGTTTGTCTTGTTAAAGGTTTAAAAATGTTTGGAGGAGAAAATACCCAACAGTAGTCCTCACTGGGCTGTGACAGCTTGCCAACGGCATCTGTGAGGGAATTTATGCAATTCCGCACGACGTTCACAAGCTTGTCGCTTGATTTTTGAACAGACCAAAAAATCTGCACGACAAACTTCCTCGTCAAATAGGCAGGTGCTTCATACCCATCACCATGTAGTTGCTGCAACTCAGCATGTGCGCAACATGTCAGACAACTTGAGGGAGGTTGACATACACCTTTCATTTTATGTGATCAGAGAGGACCAATGCATTTGGAAGCAACCAAATGGGTCCAGCAGCCTCCAGCCACCTGGCTCCCACCCGCCATGCATGCATGTCAGTGGGCTGGATGCATTTTGTCTGGCCACGGACAAGCCACACGAATCGGATTTATTGCATAAGAATTTATTGCGTAAGAATAATTCATAATGCAGGTTATCGGGATCATACCAATCACTGTTTATTAAATCAAAGATTTATAACTCCATGACATGATTTAATTTAAGACAGTTCAATTGATGTATAAAGTGAAAAATAAGCAAGTACCTCTCAGAATTCAAGGATATTTTATGCAAAGAGAAGGAATACATAATTTAAGGGGTCTGTATCATTTTAAAATTGCTGGCGCAGGGACGACCAGGAAATGCTTCTGTGTCTCTATTTGTGGCCCAAAAAAATGGAATAAGCTACCTGAGAAACTCCAACGATGTCCAATTATCAATCAGTTTAAATATTTATACAAAGAAATGTGTTCACCGGATATGTATCTAATGGAAAACGAGTTGTGTTGTATGATGAATGTGCTTCATTGAAATTCTTACTATTGCAGGTACTGGGATAACTAGAACAAAATCTGGCACTGTTATGAAATACTCACTTCCCTCAGTGGTAGTTATGAGCTACTATTGTTCAGACTGTTGGAAATGAACGTGTATGAACTGGCATCAAGCCTGGGTTGATTTGACTGTAGGAGTGGGTGTAGGCATTGATAAGCGTTGCTTCTGCCTACACCTTTCGGGCACCATGTTTATTGTTTTCTTGTTCTTTCTTTCCTGTAACTTTTGTTTTGTTTTATTTTTTTGTAGTGATTTTGTGGTTTGCAAATGAGTGTTTGTTTTTTGCAGTGGTGCCTAGTAAATTCAAATTCAATTCAATATGTAGCCTGTGACAGACTGGTGTAGTGTCCAGCATGTACCCCTCCTCATGCACTAGTCTCCAGCCCCCGTGACCCTTAATTAAAGTAAGTGGTTGGAGATGACTGAGTGAGCGAGTAGTGGAAATAAGTTGAATGCTGCTGGCCGGCACCCACCACCGTGCACGCTTGACAGCTTGCAGGATGTGTCCTGTCTGTCCACGGAGGAGCCATATGAACCGGATTTATAGTGCTATTCTCTTTTATTTATTTATTTATTTTTCTGAGGACTGCAGTGGAAATACGTTTAATACTGCTGGGCCGGTGGTGACCCCTGTGCACACATGAACAGGGTGCTCGATGTCACCTGTGCGAGAGATGAGGACAGCACCAGGGCTCTGGCTTATTGGCGCCCTTCCAAAGGATCCCGGTGCCCATGCATCCTGTCCTGTTGTGGAGGAGCCACGCCATCTAATAGAATTAAGTTTTATGCGTGACCCAGCTCTGAACCCATCCTGTCTGGCCCCAGAGGAGCTGCATGAACCGATTTATTATGTTTAACCGATTTATTATGTTTATTATGTCCGATAACTTCATGCAATGATCTGTGACCCTGAATGCGACCTAGGTCCATCACGTCGAACCAGAGTCTAAACAACAGTCAAAGCAATGGGAACATGCGCGTTCTCGTGTGCGAAAAGAAAGTCAAAGCTATCTCATCTGCTGGAAAGGCCATGGCCTCTGTCTTATGGGATGTGGAGGGTATCATAATTGTGGACTATCTCCAGAAGGGACAGACCATCAATGGGGCCTATTATACTTCCCTTTTGGGACAACTGCAGGAGAAATAAAGTAGACATAGTGTGGAATGCTCCAACGAGATGTTCTGTTTCAGCAAGACAATGCTCCGGTCCACACACCATTCATCACAATGACTGCCATTTGTGGATGTGGCTTCGAACTTGTTCCGCACCCATCTTATTCCCCTGATTTGGCCACTTTCCAAACATGAAAAGGCATCTAGCATGCTGGAACTCAATTTAATACTGATAACGATGTTATATCTGCAGTGGATTACTTCCTTGAGCTCCAGGATAAGACCTTCTATGAGAACGGCATTAAAACACTGCAGCGACGCTGGAAAAGATGTGTGGATTTGATTTATAAACCAAATTAATCCGGATAGTTTAACTACATTAAGTAGTTTAACTACTGTCAATGCCTCGGTCTGATATTTTCCCGTACAGACCTCATGCTCGGTTAATATCCTTTAATATACATTAATTTTGAAAGCAGTAATCATTTTTGTGCATCTGCAGCTCTGATCCGCACAGCACAGCTGAGGCTGTGAGAATCAAAGGTCCAACTCAATTCCACTCAATTATTTATACAGGGCCAAATCACAACATAAGTTGCCCTAAGGCGCTTCACAACGCTAAGGTGTAACCATACCCACAGTTTATTTTGTGTTCTGCTGAGCTCCATGTGAGTCAAAACATCCGTTAAATACTTTTCTTATACATTACTAGCTATAATATCACTTTCACAGTGAAACAAATTAACAGCCATGGAAATGCTCTTTAATTGTAATTCTGTTGGGTGAACCAGCAACTTTTGCACTGCAGGCTCATTTACGTAATGCTGCGTTTACACATAGGCAAGATGCATTACGAATGGCATATTTGCATCATTCTTGGCACATTCCTGACATTCTTAACATGACTTAACGCATCTGAATAGGTTTCTTAATGATGTGTGTTGGTGTGTGATATTTGTGATTTTAGTGGAGCATGTTTTTGGCTGTCAAAATATCTACGAATGTCACGCACCACCCTCATTTTGCCTCATGTCGTGGAGGTCGCAACTGAGCATGTTGATCCATCTTGATTAGTTGTTATCCTTAATAGAGCATGACAGTGTTCTTCTCTGACGTGCGCACAATTAAACCCTGATGTACCACATTCAGTTTCATTGCTGCAGTTGGCTGAAGGACAGTGACACCAAGTCAGCTAAAAGTCTAAAAGTCTCATTCCAATGCTCCTCAGCATGCTCCTGTAGGTGTTCCACCTGCTGCTGCTGTGCCTGATGTTTGGGAAAACAAGTGAGACGAGAGCTGCGTGGAGCCACACATCTGGCTCTGTCCATCTCCTCTTCCTCTCTGCGCCACTCCACAGCACAGAGCCCAACTAAGCATGCAATCAGTAGTTCTGCTGTGGATTTTGAGGAGCAAACTGGAGCAATCTGAATTGTTCAGCAGCTGATGCATGAATATGGGTGCGTGTGCGTGTGTGTGTGGAGACAAGTCGCCTCATTCACAACGTGACAGAACGTAACGATGCATTTCTACGCGCAATAGCGTAGAACATTATTCTTTACCATGCATAATGGTTCCTGAATTATTATAATTTGCCAACAACGTATGTCATTAAACAGAACGTGTGGTAACAGGTTGCAGCAGTTCCTGAGGACACCTGACACCGCTGCCTCAAATCATCACATTCGTGATCAGCGGCCAAGAATGTATACTTCTTGGCGTTCGTTACTTTTTGTTGTTATGTGTAAACGCAGCATAAGCTCCCACTGGTGGTGTCTACCTGATCCTACCTGGTCTCTACCTCAGTTATTTATGGTCAGCATTTTGCAGAAGGTACACTTACAAAATGCAACATTTGGCAACAGGTGAGTGTGCTGTACATGCAGTATATTCAGTCACCAAGTGCAGATATGTAGTGTGTGCCCGTATATAAAATATTTCCACAACACTCATGATGAACTATGACAAAAATCACGTCACAGAAAATTTGAGCAAGCTCCAACTCATGCAATGTGGCACCATTTCACCAAATCACAGGATCCTTTCAACAGCAACAAACACACAGCCATCATGATCCCGCGGTAAGGCGCTTCCCTCTCACATCAATGTGTACTATGTGGCCAACTTAAGATGGTCAATAGCGGAAGTAGGCACTGATGATGATGATTCATGCATGTTCTGTCTGTGAGCTCACAGCAAGAGGGAATCACTGCTAAGATCGCTTTGTCTGAACTAGAGGTGGGCGCTATAGATGATATAACCGTTTCAGTGTATAAATTTGGCTGATGGTAGAGATTTAGACTCCACCGACCAGTTGCGGTAATGCTTGCTGATGACATCATCATATCGTCCTCAGTGACTCCAAACGACTGGAAAAGGCTGCAGTGAGTACTTTGGTCACAGGCTCCATCTCCACCTCGGCAGATTAAAACTTCTCTTTGTAAGAGTGTAAAATTATAAGCTATTTTAACCCTCTGGAGTCGCCTGACTGAATTCGGTCATGTAAGTCACATGACCAAAGCATTTGTCCCATTAAATTCACCAGACTCAGTCCCTGATTCAATGTGTTTTATAAGTGCACGCTTCAAGCTTTATACAAGTTTTAAAATTATATTAATAGGCCTACTACAACCTGAATTATGATTAATAATTACCACAATTTTTTGTGAATTTTATGGTCATATTTGGTGTGCGTATTTGCAGAAAGCCACAGTAAACAGTCTCATATTTCCTAATCCAGCTGAGCTGAGAGCACAGTCTCGGAGCAGAGAGCAGAGAGCAGAGAGGGAGAGAGGGAGGAAAAAAACACACCTTCCACTCTGTCATTGGTGGAACCCCACAACATAAGCCAATCAGGATCATCAACCCACATGGTGGTGTCTCAGAGGTCTTCCTGAACAAAACACCACCAAAAGCAGACAAACTAACACTGCCTCCTGCTGGACAGAAGCAGGAATGGTGAAATGAAATCATTCCAATGCACAAAAATACATGACTAACAAGTCAGAGAATCAGGTGCTCTGTTTTTTTGTTGTTTTTATTCATTGATTTTAATCAAATTAGCTTTGCAAAGGGATTATATGACCCATTTAGAAACACTTCTATTATAACTTTTACACTTAATTTTATATTGTGATATATACCGTTACCATGAAGATAATTTATTTCGTGATATGAATTTTAGTTATATCGCCCAGCCGTAATCTGAACAGTCACCCAGTGTCTCATTACTGGAAGGAAAAAAAAAAAAAAAAAAACATGAGTGGGATACATGACATGGTGGGGGGGGGGGGGGGGGGGGGGGGTAGTGAAGTGAGACATGAGTGAAGAGGGTGTACCTGATGAAAAGGAGTTTGAAGGGGATGATGTGCTCAGATGAGATGGAATTGCAGTATTCCCAAATGCTTCAAAGTTTGCAAAGTTGGTATGTGACTCACCCTGAGGTGCTGCAGCCATAAACAAAGAAAAATTAAGACAGATAATGAATGTGAAAATTAAACAAACTAAGGAAAAAAGTGCAGGGCAATGACTGATGATGACACATGGTTTGCTACTGGCAGTGGTGAACATGTCTCCAGTGAGCCTGCCCTTCAGAAACACTGACAAAAGGCTACTTACCTGAGTGGCTTTGAAAATGTGCAAAATTGGCAAAGTTGGCAGAGCTAGCAGCTTGAGTGGGTGGAGCAGCAAATATGTCTCCTCCCAGATCTGACAGCAAGTCAAACTTCTTTTCCTGAGCAGTGATGTGAGCCTGGGAGCGACCTAGTGCCGGGGACTGTTGGTAAGAGAACATAAAAAAAAACCTCTAACTAGGGATGTGTTTGGGCATAAACATACAGATTCCTCCAATAACATTCCAAAAGGCAACAAAAGGGATAGCTATAATGTGTATCCCACAGAGAGATGGGCAACCAACATATAAACTGGGGTATGATTCCAGGTGTGTGCTTCAGACTACCTGTCTGTGTCCTTGCACACAAAGGCCATCTGCATTGTCTCAGTCCACCCAGCTGTAAATGGGTACCAGCACTGAGGAAATCATCTTCAGTGGACTGGTGTCCTGTCCCAGGGGAGTTGTAGACTCTATTCCACTTCATGCTATGGCATTTAGGAATAAGCACCAGCACAATGGGCGTATATAGGACTTCTTCACAGCTGTGTGTTTCAAAACCATGGACCAAATTTTACAGTGTTGCACTTTTCTCTTGGTTTGGGGACCAAACTAACCAGTGATGTAAGGTGACGACTGGAGGTCTTTGGTACTAGGTCTCCTCAGAGGATCCTTGGGTCCCACTGAAATGACTTTGAGTCAAATGACTTTGAGACTGAGATGAGGAATATCCCTTGGATGGATGAGGGAACATCAGCTACATTTTGAGCATGTGCCTCAATTCTCTGTGCATGAACGTGTCTCAGTGTTGAGGACCTCAGGAGCTACAGAAAACCAAGGAAATATCCATGCTTCACCTGGCTACGACAAATATACACTCACTTTCGACAGGTGGAGATAGATCAGTTGTTTACCTGGGTGGTTGCTATCCGGGATGGTTCCGTGGTGTGGTGGATGTGACGGCGTGCTGCACTAGCACCTGCTCCCTGACTTGACTTGGACCAAACTATCTAAATAAATGCCACATGTGAGCGTTTATTTTTACTGCAAGCAAATATCGGTTTCAAATACTGGTTATCGATCTCTTGCACAAGTAATAATCGGTCATGGTCTTGAAAAAGCTAGATTGGTCAATCCCCATATTTAAAAATATTAGCGTCTCTCCCTGTAGTGGATGCAGTCAAACTCTGGTGTGAACCAAACAAGCAGACCATGGCTGGCTTGAAAAACTGAGACTCTGTCTCGTCATAGAGCAGATAGCTGAGTGGATAAATACTATCTGTGTGTCTTGTTCAAAATATTTTCTTTAGTATTTTGGAGTAACTTTGAACCTCGTTATCTCTCTAATGAAGCATGTCAGAGCTTTAAAATTTTCAGATAGATTTGTTATATCATAGTTCTTATTCAGGAACCACAAATGTGAGAAAGAAATAAAATTTTATGAATTATGAGGCATTAAAATAAAAAAAGAAAGACTATTTTTCAAATACATATTGTCCAGTGACAAAGTACACCATAAAAACAACTTATCAATGGAAAGAGTCTTCATTGATAAAAACACAAAATATCAAGTTGGTACCTTGAATCAAACTAGTTTTATTAAGGTATCAAACACATCATGTTTACTGCAAGCGAAAATGCTGTTTTGTGGTAAACACTGTATTGTGATAAGTGCCATCAGTTTACAAAACGAAACTACTTTAAGTTTGAACAAGGAACATATTTCTTTTACCACATCAGATGGGAGTTTGCACTGCCTGCCAGTAGATGTAAATGGGGCATCAATGATCCTCAGGACATGTACAAGAGGAACCTAACAGCATGGAAAAGGATTCATTCAATATTTACCTCATTTTGTCTGGCATGGTGCAAGGTTGTTAAATGTTGTTAATGTTAGTGAGTTACTGGTTGTTGCTGTAAAAGCCATCTGGGCATAGATTACTTTAGCAGCCGTTCAGTGACAAGTGCAAGTCCAACGCATCAGAAATGGCGTGGCAAGTGCTTTAGTCGCAAGTAGAAACAGTACTTTTAAAAAGAATAGTAAATAAATTGCTACATAATTTGTGAATTCACATATGAATTTGTGAACTCAGATGAATGTATAAACAACTGTCAATTATCACAACATGACTTCAGTTTTCAGTAAAACATGGAATGTTTGATACCTAAGTAAAAATAGCTTTGTTCAAAATACCAACCAGATTTTTCTTCTATTTTTCCTCAACTAAGACATACCCTATCCAGTGATATAATCCTTTTTAATTGCACAGTCTGTCATAGCTTGGCAATATGCATTTGAAAAATAAGCATAAAATCATTTTTAATATTTTTTGCCTCATAAATCACAAACATAATTGATTTGTCCCATTTCTAGTTCCTGAATAAGAATATGAGTAATATATCTGAAAATTTGAATGATCTTGCATGCTTCATTTTAGAGATATAGAGGGTCAAACGTGCTCTGAAACACAAACACAAAAAATCTTTTTAGCCAAACTTTAGGAAGCTGTGAATTGGGTAATATTCTACATAGGATCACTTATTTTTTCAGCTCAAAAGTTATCACTGACTGAAGATTGCAAGCCCTCAATTTTGAAGGAAAACTAGGCCTCCATGTCTCAAAAACTAATTTAAAAAAGCCTAAAATTTTGCATGTTACTGAGCTCAACAGCAATATTTCCAGAAAGTATGAAGCAAATCTGAGATGGTCCAGAGTGGACCTTTAAAAAAAAAAAATCTGTTGATTTGGTAGATAAAGTAGATTGAGTGTTGTGTACATGGACACAGAAGGGCAGCACAAGTGGGACTCAAACCCAGGTCTACATATTGCCAGGCTAGCTCCTTATCCATTGGATTACGGTGCATCCAGGAAGCATTCACAGCGCTTCACTTGTTCCACATTTTGTTGCTACAGCCTTATTTCAAAAGTGAAAAAGTGAAGCGCTGTGAATACTTTCTGGATACACTGTAACTGCTCTACAATAGTAAATTAACAGTAGTAACAATAGTAGATTAATTAATGACATTATTTAACTCATAAGTTGATATTTTAAACAGTTTAAAATGAAGTCTATAAAAAGTATGGTCCCTTGCACCTTCAGTGGCCACCTCGACATTTTTGTGTAGACATCATGGGTTTGCAATTGAATGGACATTGCTCAACCCCATCACACAGTGAAATTTTGTGTTAATGTCAAACTTTGGCATGCAATGTACACTCCTACCAAACCAAAGCAAATTTGAATAAACATGATAGTCCAAATAAAACAGACCAACATGGTCTGTTGAGAAATTGACAAATGTAAGCTTTGTACATATAGGTATCACAGCAGTGCCTGTGATTAGCATGCTTGCCTCCCACACAGATTCCCATTCTACATGTACAGTGGGGGAAATAAGTATTTGATCCCCTGTTAATTTTGCAGGTTTTCCCACCTACAAAGAATGGAGAGGTCTGTAATTTTTATTGTAGGTACACTTCAACTGTGAGAGTCAGAATCTAAAAAAAAAAAAATAAAAAAAAATCCAGAAAATCACATTGTGTGATTTTTTTTTTAATAATTTGCATTTTATTGCATGAAATAAGTATATGAACACCTACCAACCAGCAAGAATTCTGGTTCTCACAGACCTGTTATTTTTCTTTAAGAAGCCCTCTTATTTTACACTCTTTACCTGTATTAATTGCACCTGTCTGAACTTGTTACCTGTATAAAAGACATCTGTGCACACAATCAATCACAGTCCAACCTGTCCACCATAGCCAAGACCAAAGAGCTGTCTAAGGACACCAGGGACAAAACTGTAGACCTGCACAAGGCTAGAATGGGCTACAGGACAACAGGCAAGCAGCTTGGTAGAAGACAACAACTGTTATAATTATTTCTTAGAAAGTGGAAGAAACACAAGATGACTGTCAATCTCCCTTGGTCTGGGAATCCATGCAAGATCTCACTTTGTGGGGTAAGGATGATTCTGAGAAAGCTCAGAACTACACAGGAGGAACTAGTCAATGACCTGAAGAGAGCTGGAACCACAGTCACAAAGATTACATTAGTAACACATGATGCTGTCATGGTTTAAAATCCTGCAGGGCAGCAAGGTCCCCCTGCTCAAGCCAGCACATGTCCAGGCCCGTTTGAAGTTCACCAGTGACCATATGGATGATCCAGAAGAGGCATGGAAGAAGGTCATGTGGTCAGATGAGACCAAAATAGAGCCTTTTGGATTCAACTCCACTTGAGCAACCCCAAGAACACCGTCCCAACCGTGAAGCATGGGGGTGGAAACATCATACTCTGGGGGTGTTCTTCTGCAAAGGGGATAGGACAACTGCAGTGTATAGAAGGGAAGATGGATGGGGTCATGTATTGCAAGACTTTGGCAAACAACCTCCTTCCCTCAGTAAGAGCACTGACGATGGGTCATGGCTGGGTCTTCCAGCATGACAATGACCTGAAACACACAGCCAGGGAAACTAAGGTGCAGCTCCATAAGAAGCATTTCAAGGTCCTGGAGTGGCCTAGCCAGTCTCCAGACCTGGACTCAATAGAAAATCTTTTGAAGGAGCTGAAACTCCAAACCTGAAAGATCTGGAGAACATCTGTGTGGAGGAGTGGACCAAAATCCCTGCTGCAGTGTGTGAAAACATGGTCAAGAACTACAGGAAACATCTGACCTCTGTAATGGCAGACAAATGTTTCTGTACCAATTGATAAGGTCTGTTTTTCTAGGGGATCAAATACTTATTTCATGCAATAAAATGCAAATTAATTATTTAAAAATCATACAATGTGATTTTCTGGATTTTATTTTTTTAAGATTCTGTCTCTCACAGTTGAAGTGTACCCACAATAAAAAAAAACAGACCTCTCCATTCTTTGTAGGTGGGAAAACCTGCAAAATTGACAGGGGATCAAATACTTATGTCTCCCACTGTACATCTGGACCTGCATGAGGAAGGGCATCCAGTGTAAATCTTCTGTCAAATCAACATGCATATCCATGTTTGAGTCACTCTGAGGACCCAAAGCAATATGGCAGCAGTGAAAAGAAAGACTTAAACTCAGCCTATTTTTTTACCTGGCGCAGTGGAGTCTTGTTGAGCTGCAAACTCTTGAGGGGTTGGACCTCCGGAGTGCTGCCAGTGCTGCTGGCTGAGGAGCCTGACACAGATGCCTGGACACTTGCCATTGCCCTTGCCTGGTCTGGAGGAACATACCTGGGCAATAAGGAACAAAAATATACCACACATTAACAAGTGCAAAGTAAAATAGCTTTCATAATTTCATCCTAGTCAAGAGCAATCTACACATGTAAAACTTATTTTAGTTTTCTACATCAATGCCGTGTTGATGAAAATTATGATGGGATAAAAATGCCCAGCTCATCACTTTTATAAAACTATCCAGTATTAATCTAAGATGTATGGGCTGCGATACAATCCAGGAAGACACTTTTTATTATGGAAGGATTTGTTTTGGTGGGTCATGATGCAATCCAATACAATTCATTGTTTGATGTAGACATTCATTTACCATGATAAATGAGAATAAGTCAAAAGTCACACACATTGCTCACCTTCAAATACATTTTTTCATGAAAAACCAGGGACCTTCTTCAGGTTTTTAATGCTGTGCTGCAACCCAATGGTGCTGCATCTGCTCACATTTTGTTCACCACTGTGGGCAGCACTACATAGGTTAGCAAAAATTGCAGTGCAGAAGAAGCCCACAAGAAGTAGCCAGTTGTTGTTAGTATGGCATAACTTTCTGCGTTCTGAACCGGTATGACAGCATCAATAAAATGCAAGCTGCATGCTAAGCTGAAACAGGCATTTGCAATGGTGGGCACAGCTAACCAAAAATTTAGCTTTGATAAGTGCTAATCAGCTAACTGTACAGATAGCTTTTATAATGCTAAACTGATAAACCACTAACAAAATTAGCGGAAGCTACAGCTAACTGATAACTTTCAGTATTGTCTACCATACATCCAGCTACTGACAGGCCGGTTTTAAGTTTAAAAACCGCCAATGCTTCTGATCAGAATCAAAGATGGCCACAGACCCAACACAACCAACAAGTCAGTGCTTCAGTCTTTGTGCGCCCTGCTCACTGCTGTAAGGAAGAGTCAGGATATAGTGGTTCAGCCGTGAGGCCAAAGTCCTCAAAAGCAAAGCAGGTTTAACTTATGGTTTTGATTTATAAGCCAAATTAATCTGGATAGTTTAATTACATTAATGTTAAGTCATTTGTACAAAGTGAAAATTCTTTTCTTTTAATTTTGAAATAATGCACTAATTCTGAACTTTTGAACATTAACACACACAGATTTCAAACTGCATTATGGGTAAACTGAGCCTCAATTTCAATTCAATTTATTCACTTTATATAGCACCAAATCAAGGCACTTCACACAAAACAATTCAGAAAACAAAATAAAATGAATTAAAAGATTAAAAAGTAGTAGCAAAAAAGTAAAAAATAGAGAAACATAATATGCCAGTATGTAATATGCCATCCAGTAGATGGGTCACATGTTAAGTTGTGTGTTGTTGTCTTTTTGTTTTTTTTGTTTTTTTCATATAATGAATCAATGAATCAGTGATGCCAGGCTCAGTTAACCCATAATGCAGTTTGGCATTTGTGTGTGTTAATGTTCAAAAGTTCAGAATCAGTCCATTATTTTAAAAGATATGCGTTATATTTTCACTTTGTACAAATGATAGACTTGACACTAATGTAGTTAAACTATCCTGATTAATTTGGTTTATAAATCAAAGCCATAAGTCAAACCTGCTTTCCTTTTGAGGACTATGACCTCACGGCTGGACTACTGTATGCTGTAAAGGGTAATGGTAATGACTTGTTTGTTTGTTTGTTTGTTTTTTCTGCAGCAAACTGGCGGTAAAGGGAAATGACTTTTGTTTTGTTCTTTTATAGCAGCCTGGTGGATAGGCCCCTTCTGCTGGGGCAGAGAATTTATCAGAAGCTAATTCAAGCTAATGGTTTTTGATGTTAGCTGAAAAGCTAATCTGCTAACAAAAAAATTTAGCTTTGATAATTAGCGGTTAGCGGATTAGTAGAACTGTGCCCACCACTGGGTATTTTTATACATTATACTGCCTTCCAATATTGGAAAAATTTTGTTTTTACCTTGTAGGCAAAGTAAAGGTTCCTGTGACCAGTCTTGTGAGAGTCTTGACGTACATTTAGATCAATTCACAGGACCGTGTATCAAAATAGCCCTATCTACAAGGGCTGGCTGAAAAGTTCTGCCTTCTATGAGATTATTTCAAGAACAAGTAAGATACTGACATCAAAAAGCTTGGAATGTTCTCTATTAGGCAGGTTCTTTACTTTTCTACATAGTCACATTCTCTTTCCACACACTTACACCAAAGACAAGTTAGTCAGACATGTTTTTGCATCACGTTAGTAAAGAAAACACCACCAGTGAGTCACAGCTCCTTGCACCTCTCGTCCATTCAGTTGTTCTTTCATGTTTAGACAAAGGAAAAAGTTGGAGGGTGCAAGATCCAGACTGTGCAGCAGGTGTGGTATGAGCTCAAAATTTGAGCCTCTGCAATGCATCCTGCAACTCTTGCATAGATGAACATTGTCATGCTGAAGAATCGCATCTTTTTCAAGACAAACCTGCTTCAAGTGTGCACACAGCTTTTGCAAAGTGTCCACATATCATTTGGTCCACCCACACTTGATGCTGTGCATCTGTGGCTGTTGTGGGGAGCTTCCTATGGGCCTGGTCATGCAAACATGTTACGGCTGGACTTTCACACTTCAAACGTCTGGCCCACCTCCTGACTGTACTGATGTCCACACAGGTGTCTCCACAGACAACACTCATTCATCGATGAATGTCCACAGGTGCATCAGTCTGCACTGCTTGTCGTTTCAAATGCATTTCCATGTACGTCAACATTTTTTTTTAATCAACTACTGTGTGCATAGGTTATACTGAAAATGAAATAATGCATGCCAGAAATTGCGGGCAAAACCCATTTGGTGTAGCGAGAGTCAAAAAGTACAGGATTATTCGCGTACTAGTGTCACTTCAACATCTTGCTTGTTATTGAAACAATCACACCAGAAGCAGAACTTTTCAGACAACCCTCGTAGTACTTTAAAATCCATTTTGATTAATAATTGCATGCCTACATGTGAGTAAACAAAAACACAGCTGTATCTTAAGCCCTTTTCACACTGGCGTATTCGTAGAGCTGCGTATTGTGGCGTTGTGCTTCATTTAAGTACGCCCGAAATGCACACGTACTCAGCCTTTTTCTGTGTTCGTAGATCTGCTTGCAGCTGCGTGTGTTCGCTTTTTAAGCTGCACACAGTCGCGTGTAGCTCTTGCCGCTATTTAAAACCAGTTCCCTCCTGTCGGCTGTGCAGAACACATCGCTGCACTTAGAAAACAGTGGACTGTATCATGAGGTTTTACAGTTGCATTACTGCCACGTATGTAGCCAAAGCTGCTATTTCCTGCCTCTGTGAAAGTGCGATCTGTTCTCTACTGCACGGTGTGGTGCGGCTCAGAAACAGAGTCATTTAACATTATTATTATTATTATTTTTGTCTTGGTGGATCATTTTCATTGTGTACAGATGCTGCTGAGTCTGGCTGTGGTAAAGGCTGCTGTAAATGAAGCGCTGTGATTCTAAACTTTTAAAGCTCCAGTTGCTCCGATCAGGTCCACTGATTTGATCTGATCAGACCTGATCAATCAGGTCGTCTGATGAGCGCACTGACATGCAGCGACGAGGCTTTTATTTTAAAGAGTCACAGCGTTTATTCAGGTTTGATCAGACACACACACAGAGAGAGAGAGAAAGCGAGAGAGACAGCGCGACAGAGGGAGAGAGACCGAGCGACCTGCTGTTTCTGTTGTGTTTCTGGATTTATCAATTGAGGCTTGATTCCCTGTTCTAAGCACACACGTCCATCAGTTAGATCAGCTGTTCTGAGCACAGAGACGCTGTGGGCTGCGTG
The DNA here is from genome assembly GCF_902500255.1 of Thalassophryne amazonica. NCBI lineage: Eukaryota > Metazoa > Chordata > Actinopteri > Batrachoidiformes > Batrachoididae > Thalassophryne > Thalassophryne amazonica. The sequence continues at coordinate 31,866,032 of NC_047114.1, read as the reverse complement.
ATCCTGTTCTCAGCTGATTCCTCTGGATGCACGCACTCAGTTTTTGGATGTGTACAGGAGCGCAGTGTTGCACAGACTTGCATGCAGTAACGTTGTGCTGCGCAGACCTGCTTAAAACTGAGTACTGTCTGCGTCCAGTGCTCTACGCCGAAGAAAATTAAACGTTTAATTTCTTCAATTCTACACGTGTAGCCCTCAACATACTGCTGCGTAGGGAGCAAAAACTTGACGTAAAGCTGCTAAAAGTGGGCGTAGAGCTGCTCAACTCAGCGTAGACGATATGCCACAATACGCAACTCTACGAATACGCCAGTGTGAAAGGGGCTTTAGTGTGCAGCTCAAAAACAACAGCAGCAATGACCCACACATCATCACGAAACGATCTTTCAAAGAGTTTCCTTTCTGAATATCATAGAAAAACAACAACAACTGTATATTACCATCTTTTCTTTTCATATTTTTCCTGAAGGAATTCCTTTACTTTTTGTGGTTCCCGGAAATCTGGAACAACTGATGTCCTGTCATCATAGAGGCCCAACCAGATGTGTTTACAGACCTATGGGGGGGGGGGGGGGGGGGGGGGGGGGGAATGAGGAGAGCGGGAGGTGATGGAGGCGAAGTGGGAGGAAGGCAGCGTTTAGCAAAGTAAGGAGAGAGGTGAGAGAAAGTTAAACAGGGAAGGGGGAAGGGATGACAAGAATTGTGCAGGCAATGAGTGGGGTGGGGTGGGGTGGGGCAAAAGCAGTGAGAAAAGAATGCCAATAAAGTTGAGCAACGGAAAACCTTTCCAAATGCCACTGCTAAATGAAAGCCATGGCCAGCAGAACACAGTTGATACTGTCATATCTGATGTCAACTGATTCTTGTGTGAAGTGTGCAGATACCTCATTGCTGTGCTTTTGTAGGAATTCGATTTCCTGCTGTGTGAAAGTAGTCATAGAGATGGACTTCACTCTGTGTGGGGGATTGAGTCCTCGCCTGTGGGTAGAGAACGTTTGTGTAAGCTAAAGAACAAGAGAAGCAGGATGCAACCCAATACCCCTCGTGTGACGTGAAACAAAAACAAATATTTTACATCAAGCATGAATTCTTTAGGTTTGGAACATGATAACCACCATCATATGAACACTTGAGACATATTTCTTTAACAAAACTGCAACTCAGCAAGTAAATATGCCAATAACACGCAGTTGAAAAGTCACAAATATATTTAAAAACGTTGCTTTCTGCCTAACAATAAATGAAAAGTAATCTGCAGCTAATGTGATGGTTCATAAAAGGAAAGCAAACAGCTTCTCAAATGGGAGGTTTTGTTCTAAACTGCAGCATTAGTTTCTTTGGAATATAGACAGTTGAGAAAGCAAAAGAACACATTTGAAAATAAGGCAGACAGCTCCAGGAACTTGCACTGGCTATGTTTGTAATATTTTTATAGACCATAGCATCATTTAAAAATGAAAATAAGCACATGTTAAAAGATGACTTTTTTATAACAGTCACATTAAAAAGTCTGTTATGGATCAAGCTTTTGAAAGCTCCACTCACCATTCTCAGTGAAACCCCAAATTCAAAAATTTGTTTAGGAAGAAATTGCAGAAAGTGAATGGGATAGAGTGTTTCAAAAACACATAACATTAGATGCCTGTTTTGATACTGTCAGCGGGACAAAGACATTTGAAAAAATATGGCCAGTATTTTTTGTAATGTACTACTTCATGTATGGAATTAGGTACTGGTCTTGATTGGGGGAGTAACCTGCAAAGGAGTGGTGTGCCATCCGGGGTGGAGTGGGATGAGGGGTTGTCATAGATTTTTATACACTTCATGCTACAGAATCTTCATTTAAATTTATATACACAGTGCCTAATCAAAACAAAGTCACCTCAAAGCGCTATACATAAGCAACGTTTAAACCTTACCCACTCCATTGCTATGCACATTGGTGAAAATACTGAGGATAAATTCCCATGTTTTGTGTTGCTGTTTTTTGATTGTTTCTGATTATAGGAAGAAACCTCAATCAGACCTGACTCGGTGGGGTGACCATCTGCTGTGGCTATGCTAACAAATGGCAACACATGTTGTAGGTAATTGTGAAATACAAGAACATATTAATAACTACCCTATGCAACTGGGAAGAGGCATGGCACTGTATGGTAAAACTGGCTGGAGGAAGCGCTTCTCAAAAACTGGAAGGAGACTCATGAGGGAAGCCACCTAGACACCCATGACAGCTCTGACAGAATTACCTGCTTCTGTGGATGCAAGTAGAGAATTTGCCTGAAAAGGCTTAAAAGGAAAAGTTGTTTTGCCATGTTCATCGATCAGCAAAATCGATGTACACAACTTCAACAAACTATGAAAACAAAATAATTGTCTTCATGTGACACCATGTTTATTTGATATTGTGTTCATCACTGTGGGAATGCACTGTGAAATGTCCTTACTTAATCCAGAGACTGTTCATGCAGTTTGCGCAAAACGACTGATAGCCACACGTTTCTGTCTGAACCAGTGTGACACAGAGTCTGTTCTGATCAAGCCTAACTGCAGCCTTGAGACAAAACATTTTTTGAGGGAATTTGTCTCTCCACAGCCTGTTTCCAGATGAAGTCATTTTCAGATAGCTACCAGTATCAGTTTGGGTAGATGAGCTCATGAGAACTTGCGCAAGAACGCCATCCAGACATGTGTACATAAGGGTGCACTCTAAATGCTGATATACACACACGCACACACTCACTCAGACACATGCTGTATGCTGTTCGTTTCATGTGTCCAAAGTGCTTTGTATAATAAACCTGTTAATTTTGAAAACAGTCAACCTCCTAACTCTTCCTTCCACAAATGGCCAGAGACCACTTGGTCCAAACTTTAAAGTTTTGTCTCAACAAAACTCCATCCTTTTCTAAAGTTAGCATGTTTCCAAATACAGAGGCGCAATCACATACAGTGAATCCAGAAATTATTCACCGCGCTGCATTTTTTCCACATTTTTTTATGTTTCAGCCTTATTCCAAAATGGATGAAATTCTTCTTTTTTTTCCTTCAAAATTGTACACAGTATCCCATAATGACCAAGTGGGGAAAAAGATTTACAAAAAAAATCTTATAAAACCTATTAAAAATAATAATTTAAAAAAACCCTTAAAAAAAAAATCAGATGTACGTAAGTATTCACAGCCTTTGCCATGAAGCTCAAAACTGAGCTCAGGTGCATCCTGTTTCCACTGATCCTCCTTGAGATGTTTCTACAGCTTATTTGGAGTCCACCTGGGGTGAATTCAGTTGATTGGCTGTAGACCTCTGAGACAGGACTGTCTCGAGGCACAAATCTGGGGAAGGATACAGAAACATTCCTTTGAAGGTCCCAATGAGCACAGTGGCCTCCATTATCCATAAATTGAAGAAGTTCAGATCCATAAGGACTCTTCCTAGAGCTGGCCACCCATCTAAATTGAGCGATCGGGGAGAAGAAGGTGACCCAGAACCTGATGATCACTCTGTCAGAGCGCCAGCATTCTTCTGTGAAGAGAGAAGAACCTTCCTATCTCTGCAGCAACCCACCAATCAGCCCTGTATGGCAGAGTGGCCAGACAGAAGCCACTCCTTAGTAAAATGCACATGGCACATTTGCACCAACACTCCCCATCCAACCAGATGGAGGAATGGGCAAAACTGACAGGTGACCAAAGACAGGTGTGCCCAGCTTGTGGCATCATGTTCAAGAAGACTTGAGGCTGTAATTGCTGCCAAAGTTACATCAACGAAGTACTGAGCAAAAGATGTGAATACTTATGTACATATGATTTCTTACTTCCTCATCACTCACTCATCTTCAACCGCTTTTCCGGGTTCAGGTCACAGGGGCAACAGCTCCAGCAGGGGACCCCAGACTTCCCTTTCCTGGGCCACACTGACCACCTCTGACTTAGGGATCCCAAGGCGTTCCCAGGCTAGTGTGGAGATATAATCTCTCCACCTAGTCCTGTGTCTTCCCCAGGGTCTCCTCCCAGATGGACATGAATGGAACACCTCTCTAGGGAGGCACCCAGGGTGCATCCTTACCAGATGCCCAAACCACCTCAGCTGGCTCCTTTCAATGCAAAGGAGCATACATCTGTTGATTCCTTATTTTTTTTATTTTTAATAAATTTGTATTTAAAAAGTAAAAAAGTAATAAAACGTATTTCAAAAACTTTTTTCATGTTGTCCTTATGGGGTGTTGTGAGTAGAATTTTGATGGTAAAAATTAATGTACTCCATTTTGGTATATGGCTGAAACATAACGTGGAAAAACTGACGGCCTGTGAATACTTTTCAGATGCATTGCATCCTCCACCTCTGTCACTTGTTGGAGGCAGTAAATAAATTTCATTATTATCATTTCACTTTTACCTTGCTCTGAGAGCAGCAATGCTACTGAGGCTTGCACAGTTTAACAGGAAAAAAGATTGAGAATTTAAAATCTATAGAACATAAACTAAGATCAATGAATCAGCTTTGCAAAAAAAAAAAAAAAAGCGATAAAGTTCATCTGTAAGCCCAAAACCATTGACGCTGGCCGTGGTATCAGTGAGCACTGACAGACAGTTTCGACATAGACATGGAGGAACCAGATAATTAATAAGTTGGCTGGGTGTTGCTTTTGAAAAGGAATTCAAAGAAAAAAATATGCACAAGGAGCAAAATCTCTCCTTTACATCACCCTATTACAGGACAGCAACCAACAGGTTGTTTTATCGCCAATTAATCATTCTGTTTGACAACCAACAGAGGAGGGTGGAGGTTATGTCAACATCACCCCAGCTTTGAACACAAACTCAAAAAGCAGCTCATGGATGATGACATCTCCTGTCTTTTGTAGAAAACCACCACTGAAGAAAAGAGGAACTGAAAAAATTTTATGAATTATCCAAATATGACATCCCCCCCCCCCCACCCCACCCCCCTTATCATTGTCACTTAAAGGTAGTTTATTTTCAACTTGTTTTAAAGCTTTCCTTGTGATGGGAATAACAGGCAAATTTCTCACTCCGGACAGCACGGTGGATTAGTGGTTAGCACTGCTGCCTCACAGCAAGAAGGTCCCAGTTTTTCTTCTGACCTGGTCCTTTCTGTGTGGGGTTTGCATGTTCTCCCCACTTTTGCTTGGGTTTCCTCCCACAGCCAAAGACAAGCAGGTTAAGTGAACTGGAAACTTAAATTTGACCGTAGGTGTGAATGAGAGTGTGAATGTGTTAGTCTATATGTAGCTGTGCGATAGACCGGTGGCCTATCCTGGGTGTACCCCGCCTTTTGCTCAATCACCGCATGGATATGTTGTAGCACCCCCTCCCCAATCCTTAATCGGAATAAGCAGGTACAGAAAACAAAATGAATGAATGAATGAATTCTCACAGCATGTTCGATAATATACAATTATAGACTTTTGATGAGGTGGACCTGTGATTATGCGGACGGTGAACCCCATCCGGACCAGGCCTGCATAATCACGGGTACACCAAAATGAAAAGTCTATAACTGCTTTATTATATGGTAAACAAGAAAATTGGGAGTTTGTCAAACATACTAAAACTGAAAAATTAATCTCAAGTTTCAACTCTTTATTATTACTGTCATACTGTACCGACATCCCATCGATCGACTGGAGATGCCTGTTAAGTCCATGATGAAGAGTCATCAGGCTTGTTTTCTTATAAAGTTCGTCATTTGCCTGTCTAGCTTCTGCGTAAAATCAACCAAGCACTCCATCAAGCATCCATCTGTCATAAGTTTCAAAGTTGGGCGCATGTCCCTTTTCAGCGACGTACTTGCGAAACAGGTTGGCTATTGACTGTGTATTTCTGCGGGTGTTCTTCGCGTCTTTTTCGTGTAATATTCGTTTTAAGTCAGCGTCGCTAACAGATGCAAACCTGTCTTCTGCCATCTTGTCAACAAACAGACAGCCAAAGTAGGCGCTGTATCGCGTTATCTGATTGGTCGTTATCAATAGAAGGCATTGCTCGATTAGCTAGCGCTACGCTGCACACGATGTGTACTCGTTTCGCACGCGCGGTCTACTCGGCTCCACCAGTGGTCAACTCCGCATGTGGTACAGCTCAGAAAGTGGCGAATGGGCCAATCAGAAGTTGGCAAAATCCTATACCATATAATAACAGTAGTAACAGTGGTTGAGATACAACTTTGAATTTTGCCTATCAAATATAAGGAAAAAAAGAAAGCATAAAATGTCAATCAGTGTCCCAGAGCCTAAAGCCTTGGTCGCATTTTTAAAGATATGCTTTCTGGATCATCACGATCAATAAGATCATGAACCAAGATTGTCCACAAACAGTAGAGGACCTAGATGAGACATGTACGCACACCATTTAGGAGAGGGAAACCCAACCGTTCTCAACTAATATAACCCCAATGAACAATTTGGGATATGTGCCAAAATCTCTATCTGGGACAAACATCCCAAAAATAACCACAACCTTTTTGTCCTGAGTGCTACTTCAAATATAGCTGTATTTTCTAAACAGCAGCATCTATAGATTTTCCAGGGTATTCAAAATGACCACTACATGTTTGAGAGGGTCATAGAAAAGTGTAAAATTTCTATTTTGATATTTTAAGAGAAAATGGCAAAAATAAGTGGGTCAATTTATTGCTGTATATCAAAAGAAAAACATTTGCTAAGTATAAGTTAATTTTATTTTCAGTCATACTGTTATCAATGGAAAATTGATTTAAAGTAAAAATACAAAGCAATAAATAACAACCAATTCCCAACAACCAATAATAAAGGATTATTAACTGAGTGCAAGGTCTGTACGGGAAAATATCAGACCGAGGCACTGACAGTACGGACCAAGCAATAACGAGCCATATAATAACATAACTTAGAACACCACATTACTGTTTCTTTTTCAAACACATAAACACAACAAAATCCAGATATGAAGATTATGCTCATTTAGTGTTAGGATTTCTCCAGCAATCACCTCCCTTGCATTTGCAGTACCTGCAGCACCGGATCTCAGCTACCCAAAAATACAGCTGTATTTGAAGTAACACTCGGGATGAAAAAGGGTGTGGTAATTTTTTTAAAGGCTGTGGTCATTTTTTGGGCTGTTCGTCCTGGATAGAGATTTTGGCACATATCCCAAGTTGTTCATTGGGGTCATATTAGTCTAGAACAGTTGAGTTATCCTCTCCTAAATGATGTGCATACATGTCTAAGATAGGTCCTAGACTAGAATGTAATCTAGCACATGGCTGGATGGTCAAATTTGCTGGACTTGTATCACGTAATGTGCAAAAACAACTGTAGCACATCTGGACTATAACTTTAAGACAACCTTGGCATTTTTTGAAAATCTCATGTTGAGGGCATGTACAACAACCTTAAGCCTGGTTCACACAACAGGATTTTAAAATTATCTTTAGGTTTCCAAAACCTGAGAGACCACACACGTGAAGATAAAAAAAAAAAATCACAGCTCTAACAGGTTTGGTCGTACACTGCGTGGTGTTCAGCCACACGGCAAGGACAACACCACCACACACGAACAGATTTCACACACTGACATTCACAGCTCAAGACAGAAAATCTCGCAAAATCTCTCGAGATTAAACCTGACCTCAGAGTAAACAAACGGAGGTACTCTGTGGACTATTTAAAACACAAGGGGGAAAAAAACGATACAAAAAGAAAAAGAAAAGGCGTTCTTTAAAGGAGTGGGGACAGTGCGAACACCGGACTTTCTGGTAAGTCAGAACAGCTGTTTTGATTTTATTTTCCGCTCCGTGCGTCCATCACCTCGCTTTCTGATTGGCTGAACGTCACATTCAGCAGGCTGCATACTTGTTTTGGTCGGAGGACACAACACACGCTGCGATATCGGGCCAAGAAAATCCAACATGTTGACAGGGCTGTGAAATGAAAATTGTGAAATCCAAGGAAAATTTGCAGGGGGGGGGGGGTACAGCTCCCCATGAGCCCTGTGGGGCCCCAAAATTTAATTTTTATCTAATGATACTTTTTCAGCATCTCCTAGAAGAACAAATCTCAAAATTAGTGGATATTTAGATGATCCTACATTCAACCTTTTATTTGACCTGTCAATGATGTTGAAATAACAGAAAATGACATGGAAGTAGGATCTGGAATGATTTACCTTTTAATTGTAAAACAAATTATGCATTAACTCAGAACAATTAAACTAAATGAAATTTATGAAGACTGAAAAGACTGTTACAGCATTTCAAAAACCACAGCTAAAGCTTGTAGAATATTTGGAAAATCATGGTAAAATATTAATAACATATCTTATCATATAACATATCAAAAGTCACTTATGTTCTTGTGTAAATTCATGCAGCCTAAATCCATTCAAAGCCACAATGTCTTTTTACAATGAAAGAAAGTCTAGATTAGTGGGGGGGGGGGGGGGGGAATCACATAATCTTGTCTAAAAATCCTGTTTGAACAGCAGAATATTTATTTTCCAGGGAGATCAAAATTCTTACCGTGTTTTCCTGAGGGCACAGTTCACTTTTCCCGTTTCTTTTATCTTTCAGATGTGTTGATGAAGCTAGCGACAATTCCAAGGATTCTTGTCCTTTTTTCTTTCTCGCCATCTTCTCTCTGTACGACGTCGGTCCGTGACACAGACATGCTGCACAAATCTTCTTTTAAAAACTTGAAAGCTCTAAAAATTTGGGATATCCACATGCTAAGTTTAACTTAAGCGTTGCACAGGAGCCACACAGCGTCGCCGCAGCAACCAACCAGTCCTGCTTTACGACAACTGTCGTAACAGCTACACTCTGAATGGCATTTTTCCTCCGCGAAACTCCGCGGATCCGAGGAAACTGAGTCATATCTGTAACACACAGATCAGTGTCCGCGGACTTATAAAACTTACACGATGTCGTAAAAAAGAGAACGCTTTGCGATAAGCATTTTAAAAACTCAGTGATGTTCACCATTAAAGAGTACATCATTAACACCCCCCCCTCCCAATGATGAAATCCGCGGCGTTTTCACAGCCCTGTGTTGAATATCCCCGATTTGCAATCGGAGCGCTCCTGACGTCCTTCCGAGCAGATCAGAGTCCTCTTAACACAACACACATGGCAGTATAAGATTATCTTTTCACGATTGTCGGGGTGTCCTTAAGATTGTCGGAAGGGGAAGATCGGGTCTGATATCAGCCTAATTATTCCGCCATGTGAACTCGGCCTTACAGGCTCCACAGACATGCAAGAGTATGCCAAAGTATGTCAAAGTTTGCAATAGAAAAAAGAAATTTGCAGACATCACAGATTTACCATAGAGTGCCACACTGTTTGTATTTCTTCATAATTCATGTAAATAATGTCCAAGACATAGTCAGTGTTTCGAGAATGTTCATGTATCCATCCCGACTTGTCCGAAGAAAATTGTATATAAAAGTGATGGTTTACATGTGCTATACTAAAAGGGGCACTTACTTATTCACACCATCATTTTGGCTTTTAGATTTTTAATTAATTTATATCAAACTGTAGAGATTTACTTTCACTGTGAGTTTAAAGAGCATGATTTTGGAAATTCTAATATACAAGGCCTGAATTTTTGTTTTGTTTTTTGATGTCCTAATAAAAATCTAACATGTAAAAGGGTCAAGGGGGCAAACACTTTTTCAAGGCAATGTAAACAATGGCTAACGAGGATGTGGATAGTGTTGATCCAGCGAGTTCACAGGCGATTATGATGATGAAACATTTTCACAAGTTGAGAGGGTTATCTAGAGGAGGTGTAGCACCTGTGATGGACATCTGCCATGCCCCAATGTTGTCTTGTTGTCCATACTTGACAAGGTTTGTTTACATTGTGCCCTGGACCGTAACTCTGCTGAAACTGACCTCTTGTGTGAGTCACGGACTGCGAGATGGCGTGAGATTCACAACTGCTAAACAGAATTGCACAAAACACATATCTGTGAAAGTAAGAAGTGGTTACAGCTATGGCAGCCGAAACCCTAAATGATGGGGTTATGCTTACGGCAGTTGCTGTAACTGACATTCTGTGACTCTGTGCTCGCTGCCAACTTCTCGTTAGTATAGTGGTAACTATACCCACCTGTTATGTAGGAGACAGGGGCTCAGTTCTCCGATGGGGAGTACAAGACTTAGTTTTTCACTCCCTTCAAATCTACCAACATTTCTTGTTTCAGTCATTCTCTCAATTCAAGTATCTCTGGAAGATTTGGGCTATTATGGCTATTAGGGTTTGGGTGTCACATGACCACCGTAATAACAGCCTATCAAGACATACATATGGTTACCATAACAATATCCACAGCCATGAAAGCAAGAATGAGACTTAAAGTTGCATCTTTGAAGTTCTGACTTTGTTCAAACAATACTAAAGCCAGAAATATTACATTTACAATGACAGAAACATACATAATAAGCAAAGTGGCTACTGACACTGTGCCATATTCCTTCTTAATGTATGCCATCCAATAGCAAATCGCCGCGATTACTGCTAGATAAAGTGGTACACCATGCTGTCATAACTGTACAGGAGGCAAGTGATGAATTTCAAGCTCAAAATTTCAGCTCAGGTTTAAATTAATTTAAAGTTTGGCTTGTACATGAACCACGATGTTGGGTGCCTTACCAATAGCAAATTGTTTGAATACGATACCTTTTCAATAACAACAGTCTACAATAAATCCTCAGATCTGATGAATATTTTTCAAAAAATTGCAAGAAAATTCTTTAATAAATTTTTGAATTTATCAAATTGGAGGTCAGGTTTTCTGTTAGTTCTCAGCAATGCTCCTTACAGTCTTGCATCAATTTTGCTCTTCAGTAAGCTGAAGATATGATTACTACAGGACTCTGAATTAATTCATTTACCGGACTAACAGCTTGCAGAAACCTCAGTAAAAGGAAGAACTCTTGCATAAATGTGTTATTGCCTAAATCCTGCTCCTGCTTTCTCAACAATCTTGATTTTTTTTTTTAATAAGAAGTGTTTGGTTAGGCAACAGCTTAGCACCACCCTGTGCCGCACTCGTGTTTGACTTCCACGCAGACAGACCCACTCTGACGCTCACGTGTCACAGGTGAAAATGTGCAGGTAAGCTAGAGGAGGTCCTCTGGTCTGTGACGTCATGTTTTTAAACACCATGGTCAAATATTTGACCTGCTGATCGTAGATTTGAAACTAGTCGTGTTAACGCTGATCGGACGCGCTGTCAGACCAAACCGACATCATATGCCAGGGATAATGTAAACATACCAGATATTAGACTGATCCCAGCCCAACCCAGCGGCCTCGGCAAGACCCCGGACACCGTTATTGTTACCTGCCCCGGTTTAAACGCCTGCTAACGAGCTAACTCACAGAACCGGAGGGTCAGCGGTGAGTAGTCTGGGAGTGTGAGCACCACACAGCGCCGTTTGTCCAAAGAAAAAACACTCACAGGATGCCGGAGCAGGTGGTGCAGACGAAGGAGCCCACCGTCATGTTGACATAGGTCGGGCCGCGCTGGTCGCAGTCGAAGCATTTCCTATTCGCGGGTAGGCTCGTCATTTCCCGGAGCATCTTCAGGTGAGTCTCCTCCTGCTTTCGTTTCGCGCTCGTCGTCATGGCCGAAAACAGAGGGCTCGTATCGCAGGGAAGACGTTTTGTCAGGAACCCGGGAGAGGGAGATTGTCTTACCGCGGACAGACACCTCTACTGCTGCCGCTGAGGGACTGACTTCTTCTTCTACCAGCAAAAACACAAACGCACCACCTGCACTACGGAGCACTCACGCCACCTGTTGGTGCCAAAGGACACTATGCTCTGGTATCAATGGCAAAATTGTATATTTTATGACATTTTAATAGCATCTGATGATCTATCGAGAGAGAGAGAGAGAGAGAGAGAGAGAAAAAAAAATTTGATCTTAAAGCAATAAAGCTCTCTACAACATGCTCAAAATTAAATTAAAAAAATATATCTATAAAACAAACAAACAAAAAAGGCATCAGAAGGCTGATGGATAGGCCTGCTCTATGCACCATAATACATATGTACAATATACACATCTGCAATGTTGTTTTTGACTATGTATGACTTCAACATGTGACTTACATTTAACTTCATTGTAAAGTCATTCATACCAATCAATTACATATGTTTGCTCATCAATGTCTGCTTTAGATCATCCATTGAGGTTTCTTGGTTGTTGAGATATACAAAAAAAAAAGGCATTTTTACCATTTTCCCTTATCTTGACCTTTGACTAAACACCTCAAAAAGTTATTCACCTCTAGATATCTCTAAAAGTAATATTCCCACAATGTTTGATCTAGAGGTGGGCGGATCGATCCTAATATTGATAATATTGATACCAACGCTGGTATTGATATTGAACGATCCTCGTGTAAAAAGATCGATACTTAAGCTTTTTTCTCTCCCGCACGCACTGGCTGCTGCGCACGCAGATTCATCAAAGTCTACTCTCTGTAAGAGCAGCGCTGCGCTGTGTCACACAACATGGAGCAGCGCACCCTTGTATTGTGGTTTGTCAGCCCTCTACCTCAGGAGATTTTGTTTTACGTTGTGTTGAGTGATTTTTTTTAAAAAACAAAAATGTTGATTGTGATAATAAACTTTTGTTGTCACGTACAATGTTTGGCGAAATTCTATTCTAGGTCTTTTGAATCCATGAAGCTTAAATATGAAAAAGTATCAGTATCGGTATTCATATCAGCGATACTGGGCCTGTATTTACTTGGTATCGGATCAATACCACAATTCCCGGTATCGCCCACCTCTAGTTTGATCCATGTAGACTTCTTGGATGTTGAGTTATCCAAAGGGGGGAAAAAAAACCCAAACTGATTATGTAGCCATTAAGCCATTGTAATAAGACATATATTAATATAATATAATGGTAGCAATTTTGTTTAAACTATTTTTTTAAATGTTCAATGTTATCTGGCAACAAGAACAAAACAAAATGCTTTCAAAAACTGAAGCAAAAAATCCAAACATAAAATATATGCTGAAGTTATTGGCACCCTTTGATGAATTAATAGTAAATCATCACTTTTATCACCAGTTTTCTTTAGACAAGTCAATAAATGGATACAGGAACATTTCAATTTCACTGATTATGTCTTGGACATAATTTACATCAATCTTTAAGAAATACAAACAGTATGGTTCTGTGTGGTAAATCTGTCTGGAGGAGGCTATTCTCAAAAACTGAGGGGCAGTGCAAGAAGACTAGTGAGGACAGTCACCAAGACACCCAGACAACTCTGAAAAAAGTTACAGGTGTCTGTGGCTATGACTATAAAAACTGGGCACAGTAACTTTTAACTGTTGCATCACCAGTTTTACAGCTTCATGGTGAAATGACACAGAGAAGACACAAAAATCAGGGGTACCAACAATTTTGTCCACCTATGTATCTATCCAAGTAATACAGTATTTCCACCACATTTAAAGGAAATATGTCCAGTCATTCTTGAGTTATCTTGTCCAAAAGCACACACACACATACGCACACACACGCCAGTGAAAACAAAATTTAGCTATCACGCTTTGCAAGAAGATCAGGGCCCAGTTTCATAAATCAGTCTAATATTTTAGTCTACTAAACTTACTTAGTCGACAACGGTTAGTCGTCCAACATTAGCCATCTAATCTTTGTTTCACATAGACGGCTAAACTTGTAGATTAGCTGTCTAATGTTAGTCGATGATTTTCATAGGTATAAGCGGCCTTGCGAGTGCTGTTGCCAAGAAACGCCTCCAATACGCAGAGTATTGCTTACTTCTGGGTTGGTTGTCTGCTACAACCAGAGGAGAAGCGCTCCCAGAAAAAGGCCGCTACGTCCTCCAAAGCAAAGGAAACTCTCCTTTTGGAGGAATACGAGCGGCGTAGGAGTGCTCGAGTGTTCCAAAGGAACAACATTGGCCCTAGTTTCCACAAGACAGGCTTGGGAGGAGCTCACAGTGTCCCTCAACAGGTAGCTGGACACACTGCCCGATGTGCAGGATAAGTGCCGAACTAACATCCTTCACAATTCGGCACACGGTCAACTTGGAGATGTGGATGGTGTCGCCGATAACCTGCTGAAAGGTTCCTCAGATGTAAAACCTCAGCGGAATCAAAACCTGAAGGGCTGGCAGGGTGTTGTTCCTCCTCGTTTGGTGGATGATGGATGGAGCTATCATGTCCACGACAAAGAGGATTGTAGGCGGCCAGAAGCGGTATCATTATTGAACCTTGGCGTCCGTAAACATCTCCAATGGATTATTCCCATCCCAAAACATTCACTCCTGCCGCAAGGCTCTCCTTCCTTCCTGCTCCATCAAGTGGTGGTACATGATAAATGCCTTTTTTTTTTTTTTTAGGTAAGACAACGACGTTTTGTTGACTAAAATAACATTAGCCTCCTGTGTAGCAGCTTAAAAACTTTAGTTGGCTAACATGAAACGTTAGCCGACTCACGACTAACATCAAAAGATTAGTCGACTAAACAAGATTAGTCCGCTTTATGAAACCAGGCTCAGGGTAATAATAGATTGCTTGAGCATCCACACCCTCTAATATAGCATATGTATTTAATTCATCACTTTTGCAGTACAATGGGTTTGCCTTCAAGACAAAGTCTCAGTCACAAAATATCTTTTGCAGAACAGTTAAAGCTACAGTGCGCAGGATTTAGTGTCATTGGGCCTCATGTATCAACGTTGCGTACGGCAATATTTGAGCGTATATGGGGTGTACGCCAAAACGGCTGCGCTACTTGGCATTTATCAATGTGGTCGTTGGCGTACGCTGCGCTGAAAATATACACCAGGTCGAGAGGTGGCGTAAATTATACACCAAAATGAACCAGCGCTGGAATCCACATAAAAATGAAGATGATCAACATGATAAACAGTGCCATTATACAAATCAATGCATATGTTACATAAATAACACTTTCCTGATTATACTACATAATAATCAATACAAATCCCGCCTTTGCGGGATTGTTATGGAGCACGATCCGTGGCCACAGCGCTGACTGCAAAGAAAGTGCTGCTCACCTTTTTCTCCAGACTTCGAGCCTGGAGCCAGAGCAGCGCTGAGCTTAACTTCATGTGGTGTGATCATTTTAGACTATGAAATTGATAATAACAACTGTAGTTTCGTCATTCCCTTAATTCGCCCGTACTGCAGCCAGGTTTTGTCGTCTCCATTCGGTTGTCACAATAAAATAAATACAGAAATACATTTAAAAAATAAAGAAATCTGACAGATTAGGCGTGTCTTATTAATTGAGCGAGCAAATATCCACGTCAAGAATTATTGACATGTGAAAAGAGAATACAGTGGTCCCTCGCTATAACGCGGTTCACCTGTCGTGGCCTCGGAGTCTCGCGGAGTATTTAGTTCAATTTTCCGTGCCTTTTTTTACAGTGTTCTGTGTATCTGTTTATAAGAATCCTGTTGCCCAGAAGAGAAAAGAGCGCCAACAACTACTCATAACTGTGTTTGTCACACGGAAACAAACACCTGCAGCAGCGAGATGTGAGTGGGAAAACACACGGCATCAGGAGGCAGAGGCCCGATCTGTGAAATACTGGTCAGTCACTATTAATAATTTCTTATGTGTCCGACCTCGTTCGTTGATCGTTAAAATTAATTCGTTAGTTCTAAATGCCATCATAATTATTTATAGGAAAACGTTCTATTTTTATTTCTCAAACAAATGTTTGGGCCTGAAACAGTTTGGTATTATTTTCCTACTAAGGTTTGAACTTTGAGAGTGTTTGAAAGTGAGAAAATGTTCATGCCTGATTGAGAAAGTGTATAAACTGTGTAGTGAGGGGTTTTACAGCTTTGAAACGTCTGTAATAATTGTAAAAAATAACGCTGACTACGTCACGGTTTCGCGTATTTCGGGCTATTTTTTAGAACGTAACTCCTGCGATTAATGAGGGACCACTGTAACGCTTTATTGATTATATACTACAAAACAATTGATACGACGGCCGTTTTTGACGCTCTATTGGCACGCGTCGTGATTGGTGGAGTTCTTTTTCATTTCCGTCTTCCCGACTTCCATGTCGTAAAATGAGGGTGTGTCTGAAGCGGAGTCTGAATATTTATGGGCGTGTTTATTATAATTACGATCGTTTCCACCCGCCGCATTTATCAAGATCACATCAGGCGTACGCCAGAAATGGGCAGGTGCGCACTGCTTGATACATGTCACGGTGACTTTGGTGTATTTCAGGTTTACGCCGTAAATTTACGCCACAAGTGCACAACATTGATACATGAGGGCCAATGAGTGGTGAGGTTGCAAATTGCACTAACGTCTTGCCCATCATGCATTTGTTTCCCTTCACATTTTCACTTTTTTGCAAAAGGGATTCATGTTCGTTTGCCTTCTCTTTGATAAACAATATGTATGATCCTCCATTTCACAAAAATGTGGGTTTTCAAACTTGATAGCACAAACTAACACCTAGAACTACGAGTCATTTATCAATTAACTATTACATTTATCGACAACTATTTTGATAATTGATTTATCATTTTGAGTCTTAAAAATCTCCAAATTCTTTGATTTCAGCTTCTTAATATGATTCAGCTTCTTGAGTATTTTCTGGTTTATTTTACTTGCTGTTTTAGTGCAGGGGTGGTGACCAAGTGGTTAGTGTTATTGGTTTCAGTGCAGAAGGTTCCCGGTTCAAAACCTACTCCTCCCGCATTTCTCCATGTAATGTGGAGTTGTGTCAGGAAGGACATCCGGTGCCAAATCAACATGCACATCCACCTTGGATTTGCTGTGGCGACACTGAATGAAAACAAGGGTGCAGCCAAAAGGACTCACTATTTTACTTGCTACTTTACTTTTATGCAGCAGTAAACTAAATATCTTTGAACTTTGAACAAAAGATATTTGAAGGTATCGTAGGTTTTGGAAAACATTAATCAACATTTTTATACATTTTATGGACCTAACTACTAATTGATTAATCAAGAAAATAAATGATTGATTGATTAGAAAAAAAAACCATTAGTTGCAGTCGTACTAGTAAACAGCAGATGGTGGATAGGGGAGTAACCACTGATTACTTTGATTTATTTTTCGTCAATCTGGTCATGCTCCAGAATGTGAAAGAGAACAATTATGTCCCTTTTGGGCTACTGTCTCAACATGATGGTGCAATATGGCAGCCTCCATGAGTGCAGTCGGCTTCCAGGTACTGTACACAATCTTATGAAAACACTAATATTGATGCCAATAAACAGGTGGTTATAATTGCTCTATTTCATTTCTGCTGAGAAACTCTTAAATCCTATACACTGTAGCTTTAAATGAAAAACTAGAGACATTCGTCACGAAATGCCCGGCGCGCAGTACTATTTTCCATGTAAAGTGCAGTAATATGTACATGTGTGGGGTGTCATGGTTAGTGGTGGCTTGACCCTGGAAGTTGTAGGAGGCAAAGGCAGACTCACAGACACAAAATAACTTTATCTGGTAAGCTGGCAGTAGGTTCGGTACACAGGAAATCAGTCAATGTAGTGGAGGTACGAGCAGGTAGCAAGCTGAGGTGGAGTCCAAAAAACAAGCACAGTTCCAAATACACGGCGACAGGAGTTCACAGGGCTGAGGCAGAGGCAAAGTCAAAAACGAGCAGAGTTCAGGGATAAGACAAGGCGGAAGTCGGTAACACAGGCAAGGTCAGAAATATTACGAGGCAAAACAGGACAAAGGCATGAGGCTGGAAAGTGCAACACGTAACAATCTGGCAAGGGACTGTGAGACTGTGAGGGCTTAAATACTAGTTGAAGAATCAGAGTGTAAAATGAGGAACAGGTGTGCAGAGAGTGCTGGAAGGGGGCCTGACCAGGGAAGACAAAGGTAAGTGCAAGAGAGTGCAGTAAGGCAAAAGCAACGTGAACTTGGGCAAGATAATTAAATGACAGAAAAACCAACGGTGCACAATGTGACGTGCTTAACTAATCATAATAAACACGAACAAAACAGAGGAGGTGAAACTAAAACTAAGGTGGCGAGTCGAGGAGTGAAAAACCAGTGATAACTAAAAAGAGAGGACGTGACACAGGAAGTGAATACACTAAACATGACAAAACAAACTATTGACAGAATAGGAAATAAATGATGAACAAATCAAAACCAGGGACTAGGTAATGCAATGAATGACTAAACCATAAATAAATGATACACAGAATAAAACCGGTAACAGAAGCATTACACAAAGTACAGAAACAAACAGAACCAAACCAAGACTTACATGACCACATATAATAATATGAAAAGTAAAACTATAAACCCTCAGTGGAAGCCCAGACCAAATAAGGGGAAAACCCCGACATGAACCCCAGGCTGGGGCAGAACCTGACATGGGGTAGGTATTTGGTTGAACCCTCATGTGTTTTATGTAAACTGGGATACACAGTGGAAAAATTGGAGATTGACATTATATTTATTTAGAGGATGTGGCCAACAGTGACCATAAAAAGTCGGTAGCCTTCGAACAAATGCAACTATTGGTCATTTTTTAAAAGTAGGTCAAGGTCACTGGACTTCAAACCCATATGAAGTACTCCTCCAAGGCATGTACCCACCAAATATGAAGTTTCTGCAAGCAATAGGTGCAGAGGCACATGGCAGTGAACAAATTTCAGGCTAAGAATTTGACAGTTGTGACCACTGGTGACCTTGAAAAGTAGGTCAAGGTCACCACCCTTCAAACCCATGCAAAGTACTCCTCCAAGGCATGTACCCACCAAATATGAAGTTTCTGCGAGCAATAGGTGCCGAGGTACATTGTGGCGAACAAATTTCAGGCAAAGGATTTGACAGTTGTGACCACTGGTGACCTTGAAAAGTAGGTCAAGGTCACCACCCTTAAAACCCATGCGAAGTACTCCTCCAAGGCATGTACCCACCAAATATGAAGTATCTGCGAGCAATAGGTGCAGAGGTACATTGCGGCGAACAAATTTCAGGCAAAGGATTTGACAGCTGTGACCACTGGTGACCTTGAAAAGTAGGTCAAGGTCACCACCCTTCAAACCCGTGTGAAGTACTCCTCCAAGGCATGTACCCACCAAATATTAAGTTTCTGCCAGCAATGGGTGCCGAGGTACGTTGCGGGGAACAAATTTCAGGCGAAGGATTTGACAGTTGTGACCACTGGTGACCTTCAAAAGTAGGTCAAGGTCACCACCCTTCAAACCCATGTGAAGTACTCCTCCAAGGCATGTACCCACCAAATATGTAGTTTCTGTGAGCAATAGGTGCCGAGCTACATTGCGGCGAAGGATTTGAGTTGTGACCACTAGTGACCTTCAAAAGTAGGTCAAGGTCACTGGCCTTCGAAGCCATGCGAAGTACTCCTCCAAGGCATGTACCCACCAAATATGAAGTTTTTGCGAGCAATAGGTGCTGAGCTACGCTGCGGCGAACAAACTGTGGCCGGACAGACAAACGGAGGGACGGATAGACAGACGAACAAACGGACAGACGGAAGGACAGACAACCCGGATGCTATATGCCCCACGTCATGGGGCAAGCTGTGGAGCTCTCATCAAAGAGTGGCATAAAAGTGTAGCGCCAAGACACAGATTTTCATACTGGAAATGTGTTCACATTAATGCGGCAAAACATGTTTCACAAACATTCATTCATTTCCTAAATCCGCTTATTGCACTTAATGGTAATGAGGGACGGGAGGCTATCCCAGCAGTCATTGGGCAAGACACTTTGGACAGGCCGCTAGTCGATCACAGAATGTTGTTGCACAAGTAGCTTCCCCATTTTTGTGTGTGTGGCACATTGCAACAGAGTTGCACAAGAGAATGACACATATCACAGAGAAGTGGTGCATTAAGCTCAAATTTATTTCACTACATAATCACTGCCAATGAGTGCTGAGTAGCATGGTGACGCTCGCAATGGAAAGGGAAGAACTGTGTGACAACAAATTCGTTTCTTGAGACAAAAGTTTCCTGGATTACTTTGAGAAGAAACCCAGCCACTACACTCTGCTATTGAGGTGGGTGCCATCACTGAGGTATTACCTAGATTTACAGAATTTGATAGTATCTCACTACTAGGCGTGCTGAAAAAACTCGTAACATCTACAAAAAGCACAACCTGCTTATTTGATCCTATACCAACAAAACTGTTGGTACTTCTTTGTCCTTCCTGGGGTTTATCATCTCCTCCAACTCTGTCGCCCCTGATCCGGCCAAGGTTGCGGCGGTGAGAGACTGGCCCCAACCGACAAGCCGTAGGAAACTACAACAGTTCCTCGGTTTTGCAAATTTTTACTGGAGGTTCATTAAGGGCTACAGTCAGGTAATTAGCCCCCTGACAGCCCTGACCTCCCCAAAAGTCCCCTTCACCTGGTCGGATCGGTGCGAAGCTGCGTTTAGGGAGTTGAAATGTCGGTTCTCTACTGCACCAGTTCTGGTGCAGCCCGATCCTTGCCGCCAGTTTGTGGTTGAAGTGGACACCTCGGACTCAGGGATAGGAGCCGTGCTGTCCCAGAGCGGGGAGTCCGATCAGATTCTCCATCCTTGTGCCTATTTCTCATGCAGGTCGACCCCAGCTGAGCGGAACTATGACGTGGGCAATCGGGAACTCCTCACGGTGAAGGAGGCTCTTGAGGAGTGGAGACATCTGTTAGAGGGAGCCACGGTACCATTTACGGTTTTCACGGACCACCGGAACCTGGAGTATATCAGGACCGCCAAGCGGCTGAACCCCAGGCAAGCCCGCTGGTCATTGTTCTTCGGCGTTTTGACTTCCGGATCACCTACCGCCCCGGGACCAAGAACCAAAGATCGGATGCTCTGTCCCGGGTTCACGAAGTCAAAGTCAAAACCGAGCTGTCAGATCCGCCGGAATCCATACTACCTGAGTCCACTATCGTGGCCACCCTCACCTGGGACGTGGAGAAGACCGTCCGGGAGGCCCTGGCACGGAACCCGGACCCGGGTACAGGACCGAAGAACCGCCTCTACGTCCCACCAGAGGCCAGAGCTGCCGTCCTGGACTTCTGTCACGGTTCCAAACTCTCCTGCCATCCGGGGGTGCGAAGGACCGTGGCAGTGGTCCGGCAGCGCTTCTGGTGGGTGTCCATGGAAGCCGACATCCGGCACTATGTCCAGGCCTACACCACCTGCGCCAGGGGAAAAGCTGATCACCACCGGGCACAGGGACTCCTCCAACCGTTACCTGTGCCCCATCGCCCTTGGTCCCACATCGGCCTGGACTTCGTCACGGGCCTCCCGCCATCCCGGGACATGACTACCATCCTCACGATAGTGGACCGATTCTCCAAGGCGGCCCACTTCGTGGCCCTCCCAAAGCTCCCTACGGCCCAGGAGACAGCGGACCTCCTGGTCCACCACGTCGTGCGTCTGCATGGGATACCCGTGGACTTCGTCTCGTATCGAGGTCCCCAGTTCTCCTCTCAAGTCTGGAGGAGTTTCTGCCGAGAACTGGGGGCCACCGTGAGCCTCTCGTCCGGGTACCACCCGCAGACCAGTGGACAGGCAGAACGGGCCAACCAGGAATTGGAGCAAGCCCTGCGCTATGTGACGTCTGCGCATCCGATGGCCTGGAGTGACTATCTGGCCTGGATCGAGTATGCGCATAACAGCCAGGTGTCCTCTGCCACCGGCCTCTCCCCGTTTGAGGTATGTCTGGGGTACCAGCCCCCATTGTTTCCTGTGGTGGAGGGAGAGGTCGGTGTGCCCTCAGTCCAGGCCCACCTGCGGAGGTGCCGTCGGGTGTGGCGCACCGCCCGTTCTGCCCTGTTGAAGGCCCGGATGAGGGCTAAGGCCCATGCAGACCGCCGACGTTCCCCGGCCCCTGCATACCAGCCTGGGCAGGAGGTGTGGCTTTCTACGAAGGACATCAAGTGGACTCACCCAAATTAAAGGACAGGTATATCGGTCCTTTCAAAGTCCTCAGTCCGGCCGCAGTGAAGCTCCAGCTCCCAGCTTCACTGCGGGTCCACCCGGTTTTTCATGTCTCCCGGATCAAGCCGCACCACAGCTCACCCCTCTGTGCTCCCGGACCTGCGCCGCCTCCTGCCCAGATCATTGACGGGGAGCCGGCTTGGACTGTGCGTCGGCTCCTGGTTGTCCGCCGGAAGGGCCGGGGCTTCCAGTACTTGGTGGACTGGGAAGGTTATGGACCCGAAGAACGCTCCTGGGTGAAGAGGAGCTTCATCCTGGATCCGGCCCTCCTGGCCGATTTCTACCGGCGACACCCGGTCAAGCCTGGTCGGGCGCCAGGAGGCGCCCGTTGAGGGGGGGGGGGGTCCTGTTGTGTGGGCCAGTGAAGAGGAGGTACTGCTGGCCCACCACCACCAGAGGGCGCCCTGCCTGAAGTGCGGGCTTCAGGCACGAGAGGGCGCTGCCGCCTTTCAGGAACAGCTGGGGTGACAGCTGTCACTCATCAACTATGACAGCTGTCACCAATCTCCTGGTCATCAACCACACACACAAAAGCCGGACGACATCTCCACCTCGTCGCCGAGATATCGTTTGCCTTTGGAGGTAAAACTCTCAGCCGTGTTCAGTAGGTGCTACTGGTATTGTTATTGTGTTCCTGTTTTGGAGGTGGAGGTGTCTTACCCACTATTAAGGAACTGTCGCTGCTTGTATTTGCTGGGTGTATACACACCCACACATAACTGTTTCTGCTTCCTGCCAGCAGTACCAGATGCGACAGCCAGAGACGGTGGCCACCTGGGGACTCGGAACTTGGCAGCTCCAGTATTCTCCGGGTTCGGTGGCACTGGAAATCGTGTGGGATCCGGCTCTTCTCTGGACGGACGTCTTCTATCCTCGAGCCTGCCCACACGTCACCTTTGTACATTTGACTCTGTCCAAATTCTGTATTTGTCTGTATTTCGTTGTGCACGCTTCACAACAGTAAAGTGTTGTATTTTTGGCTCATCTATTGTCCGTTCATTTACGCCCCCTGTTGTGGGTCCGTGTCATTACACTTTCACAACAAAAACTGTTTAAGGATCTAGACTGGACTACCGCAATGTTCTATTTTCTGGTTTACCGAAGTCCAGCATTAGAGCTCTCCAACTGGTTCAAAATTCTGCTGCCAGACTTTTGACATGAAGCAGAAAGTTCGACCACATTACACCCATTTTGGCATCTCTTCACTGGCTTCCTGTCCTAGTGAGATCAGATACTAGCCTATAAAATTGTTCACAGACTGGCACCACCCTACCTAGTTGTCCTAATTAAACCCTACGTACCGGCCCAGGCTTTGCGTTCTCAAGGTGCAGGACTACTTTGTGTCCCTAGGGTGAATAAAAAGTCTGTGGGTCACAGAGCTTTCTCTTATCGCGCCCCTGTTCTGTGGAATAATCTCCCTGCGTCAATAAAAGTCAGATTCTGTAGAGACATTCAAGTCCAGACATAAAACGCACTTATTTTCCCTTTCGTATGGCTAGCATACCGGCATAGTATATTTCTATGCTTTTAATTCATTTTATTAGGAAACGCAGTGTGCCATGGCCTCAACTTGACAGACAGGATGCTCAGGAATGGTAGGACACAGATGTACGGCTCCAGCAGACAGCTCTGGTTTTTAGTAAACTTTACTGAAGAGGATAGCAGTGGTCGGTACATGAGTAGGCAGTCCAACAAAAGCAGCAGTACAGAAATATCAGGCTAAATGGCGTGGTCAAAGCAACAGGCAGGAGGTCAGGTACACACTATGAGGCAGGCAGGAACAAGAACACAGTTACAGAGCTGGAAGGCAGGCACAAGGAACGACAAACTGGCAAAGGACAAAACCACCCAATGAGCTTATAAAACCCCAGGTGGTAATCAATGAATCAGGAACAGGTACACAAGGAAATCACCAGAAGCAGGGTGTAGCCAGAGAGAGACAGAAACACCCATCACCAAGAACCAAGAGAAAGATGAGAGACAAGAGAAACAGAGACAGACAGACCCAAGCAGAAAAATCCCAACAAGAGAATAAACAAACCAAAACCCTGATAATACAAAACTAACGAAACTCAAACTCTGACACAACTTTATCTAAATTCTGGGTCTTTTAGTGAAGCTTAGGGCTAGTGGTTCTGGGTCTTTTAGTGAAGCTTAGGGCTAGTGGCCAGCAATCCCCTTGGCATTTCTTCTCTTTTTCTTGTTGCTTAATGCTGACAAATTACATTGTAGTTGTTGTCTTTCTAATGCTTGATTCTGCTTTTTTTTTTTTTTCTCTCCCTCTGTTTGAGGTGCGGCTCCATCCAGAGATGGGTGTGGTATCTGTTCCGGAAACCCTCCTGTGCACTGGCAACATTTCCTTTATGTATATTGTTTTGTAATTTGGCTGTAGCATGGCCCAAGCAGAGGGTCACCCCTTTTGAGTCTGGTCTGCTTGAGGTTTCTTCCTCAGAGGGAGTTTTTTTTTTACCACTGTTACTCTGGGGGTTGGTAAGGTTACACCTTACTTGTGTGAAGCACCTTGAGGCAACCTTGTTGTGATTTGGGGCTATATAAATGAAAATAAATTCAAATTTAATTGAAATTGGTTAATAAGTTATCACCTCATTCCATCTTAAAACTGCACTCCAGTCATCATCTACATTTGTATGCAAAAGTTTGGGCACCCCTGATAATTTTCATGATTTTCCTTTATAAATTATTGGTTGTCTGGATCAGAAATTTCAGTTAAATATATCATATAGCAGACAAATACAGTGATATTTGAGAAGTGAAATGAAGCTTATAGGATTTACAGAAAGTGTGCAATAATTCTTTAAAATACATCAATATTTAGATCCTCTTTTTGCCTCCTCAGCATGAATGCCTTAGTAGATTTTGAGCAGTGTTTAGGGTCGTTGTCTTGTTGAAAGATCCAGCCCCAGCACAGTTCAACTTTGTCACTGATTCATGAACATTGTTTTCAAGAATCTGCTGAGTTGACTGGAATCCATGTGACCCTCAACAAGATTCCCAGTACCTGCACTGACCACACAGCCCCACAGCATGATGGAACCACCTCCAAACTTACTGTGGGTAGCAAGTGTTTTTCTTGGAATGCTGTGTTCTTTTTCAGCCATGCATACCGCCCCTTGTTATGTCCAGATAACTCAATTTTAGTTTCATCAGTCCACAGCACCTTATTCCAAAATGAAGCTGGCTTGTCCAAATGTGCTTTAGCATACCTCAAGCGACTCTGTTTGTGGCGTGTACGCAGAAAAGGCTTCCTCTGCATTACCGCATCATGCAGCATCTCTTTGTGCAAAGTGCGCTGTATAGTTGAATGATGCACAGAGACACTATCTGCAGCAAGATCATGTTGTAGGTCTTTGGAGCAAGTCTGTGGGTTGACTATGACTGTTCTCACCATCCTTCGCTTCAGCTTATCCGAGATTTTTCTTGGCCTGCCATTTCGGGCCTTAACTAGTACTGTACATGCAGTCTTACATTTCGTCACTATGTTCCTCACAGTGGAAACTGACAGCTAAGATCTCTGAGATAGCTTTTTGTGTCCTTCCCCTAAATCATGATGTTGAACATCATGGTTTAGGGGGTCATCTGAGAGGTGTTTCGAGGCTCCCATGTTGCCACTCATTAGAAGAGATGCAAAGAGGGGAAACATTTGCAAATGGCCACCTTAAATACCCTTTCTCATGATTGGATTCACCTGTGTAAGGAGGTCAACGATCAACAAGCTTACCAACCCAATTTTGTGTTCCAATAATTAGTGCTACATGCATTCAAAGCAATAAAATGACAAAGGTGCCCAAATTTAGGCACCTGCCCAATGAATGAAAATGAGCATATCAGAGGGTTTTTCTGATATGCTCATTCCTAATCCTAGGGTCGTTTGGAGACAGAGTCGAAGGCGAGACTGAGATAGTTTGGACGTGCAGGGGAGGGATGAATGGTATATAGGGAGAAAGATGCTGAGGATGGAGCCATCAGGCAGGAGAAGAGGGATGCCAAAGAGAAGGTTTATGGATGTGGTGAGGTTGGACATGCAGGCGGTTGGTGTGACAGAGGAAGTTGCAGAGGACAGGGTGAGATGATCTGCTTTGGCTAATTGGAGCAGCCGAAAGAAAAGCAGCAGCCTGTTTTTAGTGGCTTGAATATCAAGGCCACAGGACATGAATGAAGTCTAAATATATATTAATCTCTGTGGTTCAGTGATACATTCTTCCACGAGTGTGTTAAAATCTGTATACCAAAGAACCAAATGTGATTAAAAAGAAAAAGGGGGGCTTACAAATGTAAACTAAACATCTTACATTTCTTTACACATTAAAATTCAAGTCTTCCTGTCTGTGCTTTGGCACAATTTATACAACAGGTGCTCATTAAATATCGCGCGATGAAACGTCCCCTCTCTCCCATGTTTGGGCTCACACACAATGCTCCACTGTTCTCTTTCAGAGCCGTCCATCGCCCGCCCAGCAGGAAACTCTGGCCAACTGAAGACTTGCTCAGGGAGCTGTGATGCTCAGAATACTGCTGGTGACGGAGCGTCCATCTACAGATGACAGCTTGAAGTCTTGCAAAATACCCGTTTTGGCTTCTCAATTATTTGGAGGTACCTCTAATATGCTTGAGCCTGTTCAGTACGTTTGTTTGTTAAATAAGAAACATGAATGAAAGTAATGACATGATTTGTATTTGCAGAACTCCAAAAATACATAGGGTCATGATTGCCACATTGTACTACATTAAAAAGAAAAGTGTATTAGATTCAGATAAAATTAAAAATATCAGTTCTACAGGCAGGATATGATCACATTTTTTTTCCCAAATATCTCAAGAAGCTGTATAGAGAAGAAAGTAATTTTTTTCCAAGATGTTGGAGAACGATGATTGTGTCCTTATTTTTTGGACTTTGGTCTCTTTGCGTAGTTGTTTACATCATGTGCAGCTGCCACAGCCTGGAAGAAGAAAGACGGAACAATTGTTAACACAAATAAAATGGCAGATTCTGAAACCGCACACATGCAAATGTGTGGTTACCTCTGCCAAGGCGGTAACGTTTTCAATGGCATTTTGTCTGTCAGCAGGATATCTTAATAAGTAATGAACAGGTTTCAGTGGGTGTTGGACTCCACCAGGGCTGCCCCTGATCACCAGTCCTGTTTGTGATGTTCATGGATGGGATTTTAAGGGGCAGGCAAGGACCGCAGGGTGTCCAGTTTGGTGATATTAGAGTTGCATCTCTGCTTTTTGAGGATGATGCAGTTTTGTTGGCTTCATCAGACAGTGACCTCCGATGCACACTGAGCAAGGTTGAAGCTGAGTGTAAAGCGACTAGGATAAGAACCAGGGCCTCCAAATCTGAGACCATGGTCCTGTGTCGGAAAAGGGTGGACTGTCCCCTCTGGGTCAGGGGAGAGTTATTGCTCCAAGTGAAGGAGTTGAAATATTTTGGGGTCTTGTTCACAAGTGGCTGTAAGTTGGAGCATGTGATTGATAAATGTTTGATGTTTTACGGAGACTGTACCGGATAGTCGTGGTAAAGAACGAGCTAAGCCAGAAGGCAATACTCTCAATTTACCAGTATATGGTCATGAACTTTGGGTAATGGTTGTAAGAATAAGGTCATGGACACAAGCAGCGGAAGTCAGATTCATCTGTCGGGTAGCTGGGCTTACACTCCAGGACAGAATGAGATGCTTGACTCTCTGGGACGGACTCTGAGTAGAGTCGCTGCTTCTTCTCATCAAAAGGAGCCAGATGAGGTGGTTTGTACATCTGGTGAGGATGCCCCCGGTTGTCTCCATAGGGAGGTCATCTAGGCAAGTCCAACTGGATGGAGGCCCCAGGGAAGACCCAGGACATGCTGGAGGGATTATATTTCCCAGATAGTTTGGGAACGCCTCAGGATCCCCCAGGAAGAGTTACTGGATTTGGCCGAGCATAGGGAAGTGTGGGAGGAGCTCTTTAATTTGCTGCCACTGTAACCCGGACCCAGTGTCGCCAACGTTTCCCCCTAAAAATCGGTCCACACTGCGCAGTAAAGGCAGGGCGGGCCAATTTTTAGGGGGTCCGTTTGGTCAGTGACAGAATAAGATAGAAAACTGAACAAATGAAACATTTTAGTGAAATGTGATGATGATTTACGAAGGTGGGCTGAAATGTTCTGCCTTCAGTGTGATTATTTCAATAATAAGCAAAATACTGAAGTGAAACTGATATGAAAGTAATCATTTATGTTTTGGCTCGCTACACCAAACGGTCTTCAACTACAATTTCAGGTGTACTTTTCAGTCGACCCTCATAAATATATTCCAGGAAATACTGTTTCAGTTTTGGAGGTGATCCGGAATATATTCTGGAAATGAGATGTTGAAGAATTTTTGACATCTACAGTGCATCTGGAAAGTATTCATGGCGCTTCACTTTTTTCTACATTTTGCTGTGTTACAGCCTTATTCCAAAATGGAGTAAGTTCATTTTTCCCTTCAAAATTCCACTCACAATACCCCATAATGACAACATGAAAAAAGCTTTTTGAAATTTTTACAAATTTGTTAAAAATAAAAAACAAATAAATCACATGTACATAAGTAGACACACCCTTTGCTCAATACTTTGTTGATGCACCACTGGCAGCAATTATAGCCTCACGTCTTCTTAACTACGATGCCACAAACTCCATCAGGTTGGACTCTGGCTGGGCCACTCAAAGACATTCACAGAGTTGTCCTGAAGCCACTCTTTTGATATCTTGGCTGTGTGCTTTGGGTCATTGTCCTGGTGAAAGATAAACCGTCACCCCATTCTGAGGTCAAGAGTGCTCTGGAGCAGGTTTTCAGGTTTTCACATGGTGTCTAACCAGATCCTTATTCTGGATGGCATTACCCTGACCTCTAGTAATAGTGTGAGAAATCTTGGAGTCATTTTTGATCAGGATATGTCATTCAATGCACATATTAAACAAGTATGTAGGACTGCTTTTTTGCATTTGCGCAATATCTCTAAAATTAGAAAGGTCTTGTCTCAGAGTGATGCTGAAAAACTAATTCATGCATTTATTTCCTCTAGGCTGGACTATTGTAATTCATTATTATCAGGTTGTCCTAAAAGTTCCCTGAAAAGCCTTCAGTTAATTCAAAATGCTGCAGCTAGAGTACTGACAGGGACTAGAAGGAGAAAGCATATTTCACCCATATTGGCCTCTCTTCATTGTTTTCCTGTTAATTCTAGAATAGAATTTAAAATTCTTCTTCTTACTAATAAGGTTTTGAATAATCAGGTCCCATCTTATCTTAGGGACCTCATAGTACCATATCACCCCAATAGAGCGCTTCGCTCTCAGACTGCAGGCTTACTTGTAGTTCCTAGGGTTTGTAAGAGTAGAATGGGAGGCAGAGCCTTCAGCTTTCAGGCTCCTCTCCTGTGGAACCAGCTCCCAATTCGGATCATGGAGACAGACACCCTCTCTACTTTTAAGATTAGGCTTAAAACTTTCCTTTTTGCTAAAGCTCATAGTTAGGGCTGGATCAGGTGACCCTGAACCATCCCTTAGTTATGCTGCTGTAGACTTAGACTGCTGGGGGGGTTCCCATGATGCACCGAGTGTTTCTTTCTCTTTTTGCTCTGTATGCACCACTCTGCATTTAATCATTAGTGATTGATCTCTGCTCCCCTCCACAGCATGTCTTTTTTCTGGTTCTCTCCCTCAGCCCCAACCAGAAGACTGCCCCTCCCTGAGCCTGGTTCTGCTGGAGGTTTTTCCTTCCCACTGTCGCCAAGTGCTTGCTCACAGGGGGTCGTTTTGACCGTTGGGGTTTTTCCGTAATTATTGTATGGCTTTGCCTTACAATATAAAGCGCCTTGGGGCAACTGTTTGTTGTGATTTGGCGCTATATAAATAAAATTGATTTGATTTGATTTGAAAGTGCGCTGTATAGTTGAATGATGCACAGAGATGCTATCTGCAGCAAGATCATGTTGTAGGTCTTTGGAGCAGGTCTGTGGGTTGACTATGACTGTTCTCACCATCCTTCACTTCAGCTTATCTGAGATTTTTCTTGGCCTGCCACTTCGGGCCTTAACTAGTACTGTACCTGTGGTCTTCCATTTCCTCACTATGTTCATCACAGTGGAAACTGACAGCTAAGATCTCTGAGATAGCTTTTTGTGTCCTTCCCCTAAATCATGATGTTGAACAATCTTTGTTTTCAGGTCATTTGAGTTGTTTAGAGGCTCCCATGTTGCCACTCATTAGAAGAGATGCAAAGAGGAAAACCATTTGCAAATGGCCACCTTAAATACCCTTTCTCATGATTGGATTCACCTGTGTAAGGAGGTCAACGGTCAATGAGTTTACCAAACCAATTTTGTGTTCCAATAATACGTGCTAAATGTATTCAAATCAATAAAGTGACAAGGGTGCCCAATTTTTGCACTTGCCTAATTTTGTTTAAATAATTATTGCACAGTTTGTGTAAATACTAGAAACTTCATTTCACTTCTGGAATATCAGTATGTTCATTTGCTATATGATATATTTAACTGAAATTTCTGATCACACACACACAGAAAAAAAAAACAACTCTTGGTCTACATAAGTTATACAACCCCTGGCAAAAATTATGGAATCACCGGCCTCGGAGGATGTTCATTTAGTTGTTTAATTTTGTAGAAAAAAGCAGATCACAGACATGACATAAAACTAAAGTCATTTCAAATGGCAACTTTCTGGCTTTAAGAAACACTATAAGAAATCAGGAAAAAAATTGTGGCAGTCAGTAACGGTTACTTTTTTAGACCAAGCAGAGGGAAAAAAATATGGACTCACTCAATTCTGAGGAAAAAATTATGGAATCATGAAAAACAAAAGAACGCTCCAACACATCACTAGTATTTTGTTGCACCACCTCTGGCTTTTATAACAGCTTGCAGTCTCTGAGGCATGGACTTAATGAGTGACAAACAGTACTCTTCATCAATCTGGCTCCAACTTTCTCTGATTGCTGTTGCCAGATCAGCTTTGCAGGTTGGAGCCTTGTCATGGACCATTTTCTTCAACTTCCACCAAAGATTTTCAATTGGATTAAGATCCGGACTATTTGCAGGCCATGACATTGACCCTATGTGTCTTTTTGCAAGGAATGTTTTCACAGTTTTTGCTCTATGGCAAGAAGCATTATCATCTTGAAAAATGATTTCATCATCCCCAAACGTCCTTTCAATTGATGGGATAAGAAAAGTGTCCAAAATATCAACGTAAACTTGTGCATTTATTGATGATGTAATGACAGCCATCTCCCCAGTGCCTTTACCTGACATGCAGCCCCATATCATCAATGACTGTGGAAATTTACATGTTCTCTTCAGGCAGTCATCTTTAGAAATCTCATTGGAACAGCACCAAACAAAAGTTCCAGCATCATCACCTTGCCCAATGCAGATTCGAGATTCATCACTGAATATGACTTTCATCCAGTCATCCAAAGTCCACGATTGCTTTTCCTTAGCCCATTGTAACCTTGTTTTTTTTCTGTTTAGGTGTTAATGATGGCTTTCGTCTAGCTTTTCTGTATGTAAATCCCATTTCCTTTAGGCGGGTTCTTACAGTTCGGTCACAGAAGTTGACTCCAGTTTCCTCACATTCGTTCCTCATTTGTTTGTTGTGCATTTTCGATTTTTGAGACATATTGCTTTAAGTTTTCTGTCTTGACGCTTTGATGTCTTCCTTGGTCTACCAGTATGTTTGCCTTTAACAACCTTCCCATGTTGTTTGTAGTTGGTCCAGAGTTTAGACACAGCTGACTGTGAATAACCAACATCTTTTGCAACATTGCGTGATGATTTACCCTCTTTTAAGAGTTTGATAATCCTCTCCTTTGTTTCAATTGACATCTCTCGTGTTGGAGCCATGATTCATGTCAGTCCACTTGGTGCAACAGCTCTCCAAGGTGTGATCACTCCTTTTTAGATGCAGACTAATGAGCAGATCTGATTTGATGCAGGTGTTAGTTTTGGGATGAAAATTTACAGGGTGATTCCATAATTTATTCCTCAGAACTAAGTGAGTCCATATTTTTTTCCTTCTGCTTGGTCTAAAAAAGTAACAGTTACTGACTGCCACAATTTTTTTTCTTGATTTCTTATAGTGTTTCTTAAAGCCAGAAAGTTGCCATTTGAAATGACTTTAGTTTTGTGTCATGTCTGTGATCTGCTTTTTTTCTACAAAATTAAACAACTGAATGAACATCCTCCGAGGACGGTGATTCCATAATTTTTGCCAGGGGTTGTACCCTTCCAGCTTGAAATTTTGAAAACACAGCTGTCAATATTCTACTTATACAGATCCTAATGTGGCAGCACGGTTAGATTAGCAGCACAACTGGCTGTATGGACATAACTTATATTGGTTAGAAAAGTATCCCCGAAAACATGCAAGTCTGAATGAACTATGTAGAGCTGAACGTTTTAGTTACATTTTAAAATGTCAATTTGCAGGAATTATCTTCCAACTCCAATATACAGTGAGGTACTAACTTACAAAGATTAGTTATTGTTTTAAATAAACTGTGACTTTTAATTCTATGCCCATGAATATGACTTAATAAAGGTAATGCTGACAGGACTAACTGGACCATATATTTAGGGTGTACTCACATGTGGCCTTGGTTGCCTTGTACTGTGTCTGAGCACAACTGCTCTCCCGCCTTCCCCACTTCCCCGCTGGCATGCGCTCACATTGCACAACATGTTCCAGGTCCCAAGCACATTTACGTCATCATGACGTGACTTCTGTTTTGAGACATATCAGTCTCCCTCACACTACGGCAATGGAATATATCATTGAAGCATTCCCGACTTTGTGGCTTATTTCAAGTTGTTTTTTTCAGCCTTGACAGTCTCTCGCAAACCTAGTATGGCTGCATAGCACTTACTTTTGGGGGGTAAACTGCCTGCTCTAAGAATGTGTGGTTCTCAAATGATTACTATCAACATTACATCTTGGATGCACCACCTCCTTTAAACTCCCAAACCTTTGCACCTGTTCTCCTGACTTTGTGATCTGTTGGACAAAAGACTGAGATGGCTACAAAACACCAACAACTTAGCACAGCTTGCCTTGCAAGTATGCCTGCACAAAAACAGGGTCCACAATATTTTAGACATTACTGGCATTACATTCACCTGCGGCCTCTTTCTGGTCACTCTGAAAAAGTCCTCCATGCGCGCCTGCCTGTGGGATCCTGATGCCTTCTCTTTGTCCCTGTCCTCTCGCTTTTTTTCCCGTAGCTGGCGGAACGTCTCCATTCGATGACGGATTCTTGCCTCCCTAAATAAAAAATACCAACATGAATACTGTTGAAGCTGTCTTTGAACCATATTGAATGGAAGCAGGACTAATTGTGAGTACGTACTTGATGTGTTTAACGCCACAGAGGAACTTCACCAAGGACTCTTCATCTGGTTCTGTCCAAATGAGATGAGGAGCTACAGTTTTTGGTAGTTCTAGGAATAATTTCCTTGCTTCTTGATACTTCCAAAGAGGTGGTACAGGATGCGTCTGAAAAGAAACTTTGATTAGATCATAAGACATTTTTGTAAAATAATGTACAGCAAGAAAAATAAAGATGGTCATTTATGCCTCTGTACCTTTCTGTTGATATGTAAAACCACATTCTCAATGGTGCGATGCTGCTGAATCAGCATCAGAGCTCTCCTCGGACCCAAACCGGATATCTTGTCACAGTAGTCGCAGCCCAACAGAATGCAGAGGTCAACAAACTGGTGGAGATGTGGCAGAAAATGACAATGCAGGAAGTCATTATCAGTTTGGATGTTAGTCTTGGTCCAAGAAGACCATCACAAACCTACACACACCAACTACCCACTCAGCTCCTCAAATGCACCATGTGTACTCTGGCAAAAAAGAATGCATATACACATTTCTGCCTTTATGTGTAAACACAGAAATTGTGATTCAACACAACTCTGATGTTTGAGCAGCCTCCATAGT
Organism: Thalassophryne amazonica; assembly: GCF_902500255.1. Taxonomy (NCBI): domain Eukaryota; kingdom Metazoa; phylum Chordata; class Actinopteri; order Batrachoidiformes; family Batrachoididae; genus Thalassophryne; species Thalassophryne amazonica. Next base: position 31,832,007 of record NC_047114.1, on the reverse strand, counting down.
ATGAAATTCTGACACTCTACATCACAAGTTTGTGAAATAAAGATTTTGAAAATTGACATCCAAACACCTTCAACAGAAAAAGGTCATATTTACACTGTATACGCCTCTGACTGACCATAAACATGATTTTATATGACTGGGGGATACTGAGGCATTCCCAGGCCAGTGTGCAGATATAATCTCTCCACCTAGTCCTGGGTTTTCGCTGGGGTCTCCTCCCAGATGGGTGTACCTGGAACACCTCCCCAGGGAGGCACCCAGGGGGCATCCTTACCAGATGCACAAACCACCTCAGCTGGGTCCTTTCAATGCGAAGGAGCAGCAGCTCTACTCCAAGCTCCCACAGATGACTGAGCTTCTCTAAGGGAGACACCAGCCACCCTCCTAAGGAAGCCCATTTCGGCCGCTTGTACCCGCAATCTAGTTCTTTCGGTCAAGACCCAACCCTCATGACGATAGGTGACAGGAGGAACGAAGATTGACCAGTAGCTTGACCTCATGACGATAGGTGACAGGAGGAACGAAGATTGACCAGTAGATCGAGAGCTTCATCTTTTGGCTCAGATCCCTTTTCCTCACAACAGTACGGTAGAGAGAATGCAATACCACCCTTGCTGCACCAATTCTCCAGCCAATCTCACACTCCATTGTCCCTTCACTTGTGAACAAGACCCCAAGGTACTTGAACTCCTTCACTTGGGGCAAGCCTGCATTTCCTACCCGAAGTAGGCAATCCATTGGTTTCCTGCTGAGAACCATGGCCTCAGATTTAGAGGTGCTGATCCTCATCCCAGCCACTTCACACTCAACTGTGAACTGATCCAGTGAGTGCTGGAGGTCACTGGCCAATAAAGCCAACAGGACCACATTATCTGCAAAAAGCAGTGATGAGACCCTGAGCGCACCAAACTGGAAACCCTCTTCCCCCGACTACGCCTCGATTATCCTGTCCATGAATATCACAAACAGTACTGGTGACAAGGCGCAGCCCTGGTGGAGGCCAAGTCCCACCGGAAACTAGTCTGACTTATTGCAGAGCACCCGAACACAGCTCTCGCTTTGTGAGTACAGAGATTGGATGGCCCTGAGAAGGGACCCCCTCACACCATACTCCCGCAGCACCTCCCACAGTATTTCCTGGGGTACCTGATAATATGCCTTCTACAAGTCCACAAAACATATGTAGACTGGATGGGCATACTTCCAGGCACCCTCCAGGATCCTTTTGAGAGTAAAGAGCTGGTCAGTTGTTCCACAACCAGCTTCACGAACCACTCTCCTTGATAGTGGTAAATGTGAATACTTGACTGTAATTTGTGACGATAGGGGGTGATATAAGGGCCTTTATTGTCATTGTACATTCATACAACAAAATTTATCCGCTGCATTTAATTCATCATAATTACAGTTTGACACAATCCAACCACTACAAGCAGTGGGCAGCCACCAACTACAGATGTAGAGACACTGCCTTGGTCATGAGAATTTAGGTGAAGTGGTCAGGAGCAGACCCTAAATGAGCATGTTTTTGATTGTGGGAGGAAGCCGGAGTGCCTGGAGGAAACCCACACAGGTACAGGGAGAACATATAAACTCCACACAGAAAGGCACAGGCGGGAAGCAATCCCATGACCCCATGACCTTCTTGCTGTGAGGCAATAGTCCTAACCACTAAGCCACTGTGCCGTAGGTGTCTTATCCTCATTTTTACAGATGGCTTTGGTTTTTATTTTTTATTACTGCAAATTGAAATAAACAATTTCTGCTTCAATGTGGCTGTGGAGTCACGTTAATGCTAAATTAAAATTACAGGCTGAAATTAAAACTGAACACAGGTTGTTTTCTGTTTTAGGGAAGAGGGATTTGACTGATCTGAGTGAGCAGCAATCGTGTGCAGTAGCTCTGGGGAGCAGGGAGATTAGCACGGCTGGGCAAGATGCACGGCGGCTTGGCGGGATGCAGAGAGGAGTGAGACACCCAGCATGGCTCAGTGCCAAGGTGCACAATGCCACTCACTGCTCTGGCAAAAGCACCATGGAGGTTTGCACATAGGCTGTATGGGGTATTTGTTGCATACCTGTACCAGCCCGCGCACACCGTGCATCTATTTTATTTGTACAGATGGTGCTGTTATTATTAAAGATAGCTTTGTTATTATTTCGTCAGTGCCTTTTGTAGTAAATAATGTCCATTTCAATGTGGACTGGGCAGTTCAGCTATTTTGGTGACACCAGGCTACAATGTAAACTAAAAAATACAATAGAGATTGTGTTATTTGTGAAGGGAGCGGAGAGGTCTGTATGTGTGCAGTTCAATGACTCGCTGTTTGCTGACCTCTTTAAATATCCTCTGGAAAAATACATCTATAATCCCATGAAAGACATGCACTCTTCAGAAGATTTTTTTCAGATGGTAAGAGATACATTTTACCTTTGTAATGTGTTGTTATAACCACAGTCTTTAACACATATACACACACAGTACCAGTGTATGCAGATGATGTAGTGATAATTGTGTGACACACAACTTTAGACTACTGTTGTGGACAATCTGACCTAATTACCTCGTATTTGGAATACGGACATCAATCAGGACCAAAAAATTGGCAATGGGAGACCAAACTAAGTCATATTTTATTTACACCCATTTGGGGAAGTTGTGTCAGCAAACAATTTCCCTAAATTCAGAAGATATTTTAACTGTGAACATATTTTATTTATTGAGCACTTTCTGGTAATAACAGCAACAAAAATACACAAAATAATTAAAAACATCAAGCAAAAAATACAACAATAAAATGTAGTCAACTAAAGAAAAGAAGAAGCAGAAAATGCTTTTGTTTAAAACATTTGATATATATGTAATGAATAACAAAACTAATACATTATAACTTTATAATTATAGAATTAGAACTTTAATGTTAAAGCATGGTGTCCTCTTACCTCCTTGTGAGTAATTTGGAGACTGTCCAGCAGCTTGGGTAAAGAATATTCAATGATATCACTGTGAAGATGAAAATTATTACAATGACTGAGAAATGTCGCAGTCCACAACTCAATTATACTGAGTGATTTCAAAAAGAGTGACAACTTCAAATACTAGCAAGTTGATTTTTAATATTGTAACACAAAAAACTATTGCCAATGGCATGTAGAAAAGATGTAGAAAAGGTGTTTATATCAGATCTTACCTGTCCCTCTTGGCATTCAGTTGACGGATGAGAACATTTGCTCCAAATGGCAGGGTGTCCATGTCTTCTGATGCCACAGCATCCACGGACCCCTCTCTCACCAGCTTGGCACATAGTGCTTCACCATCACCAGGAGCCTGAAGTACAAAGCAAGAGAGGAGCTAAATCAAAAAGAGGCACATAAATGCAAGGTAAAATATGTCAAAGCAAGTAAGTGAAGGAAGGAAACAAGATGTGAGGAATGTGGACAAACAGCTAAGATGTGACAAAGGAATTAAATAATAAATAAATTAGCAGTGAACTTTAGTGCCGCTGGTCTGCAGCATGTCATACCTGGATTACGGGTACACCAAGAAGCTTTAAGAGCTCAAGACAATCTAACGTCATAGAAGATGCTACAGGGAGCACAAAAGAATTAAGTCACTGAAGAGCATGGACACGCATCAATACTTAGGGCCCCTTCACACATAGCACAAATAAGTACAAATCAGGGTGAATCACAGTGAAAGAGCCCGAATGACCGAACCACGAAAACATGGAGCCGACACATGTGGGAGGGACACATGGTTGGGCAGGCATGAATGATCCCGCTGCGACGGTTGGGAGGGACACACAGTTGGAAGCTGGAACATGTTGCACCCCATCATGCAGCTGCTCTGGAGAAACAAAATGAAAACCAGACAGCGTGTGTGCTTGCTGTCCTCACATGGAAATACATAAAAACATATCGTTTTTGCGAAGTGCTGGAGCAATCGCACAGTGCGCACATTGACAGGCTGTGCCAGGTGAAATGGACTATCAGATCATGTGAACATGCAGCAGGCGATCTGAATGTCACATCACCCACGTGAGCTGTGTTCTACATGATGTGTTGTCTGTCCTGCGGTGCGCCGCTCAGAGGTCACGCGTGTCAGGCCGGGCTCGCACGCGTGTCTGACAAACCACAGTGTCACTCTCTGCTTCTGTGTTATGTGGTCATTCATTTTAGTTATTTGGCATGTAATTGTGTATGTAGTTATTGCAGTACTTGACCCACTTGTCATATACTTCATAACACGGTACGTGTTTTCTAGCTCTGACTTGCAGGACTAGAGATCTCAACAGCTGCTGCTGTTTGCAGACATGCCCACCTGTTTGTTCAGCCCACAGAACAAAGTGTCACTCTCTGTTCCTGCATTCTGTGATTATTTATTTTAGCTATTTTTTATGTAATTGTGTATGCAGTTATTGTAGTAATTATTTATATACCTGTCCTGGCTGTGGTCTCTATGTTTTTAATGTGACACACGTTGTGTGCACTGAGCCATCATTTCCAGCTGTCAGTGAGTCTCTGGCCGGCGATCAGCTGAGAGGCACTTTGCCATGCTGTGTGCGCTCAGACGTGGCTGGCCGGTCCCCATCTGTATATACATATCAGCATTTCATGCACGCCAAGGTGTTGAGTGCTGCGGCAAACACACGCACCGCATGTGTTGCGGGGGGGGCGAAAGACACGCACACGCATGTGGAGCGGAGGAGGGGGCGCGACACACTCCGATACACGCGCATGCCACGTGTTGAGGGGGGAGCAGGCACTCTGGCATGCCACATGTGTGGCTTGGCAACGCCACACTCGTGGCCACTTAGACAAATTTCACAGCCAGCTCAAAAGGGGTCGCATGCTCTCTATTTTCATGCTGGCTGTGCAAATGGCCCCACATTTCCTAAGTGCTCCGTGAGTGGTATTGGATGTTTGTGTGTGGCAGCTGGAATTTGACTGATACCTGTCAAGAGAGTTTGAATGGGCACTCTCTGTCTCCCAAACACTGGTGTGCACGAATGGTTGTGGCGACGGGTGTACGAGGCCTGAGAGTCGGCTCCAATTTTTCACGAATGGCATGTGATTCCTCCTTCGTGCTCCATTCGGCCTCATTCATGCTATGTGTGAAGGGGCCCTAATCAATGTATCAAAATGAGGAAAGCTTTACTGTGTTCGTGGATGTACCTGTGCCAGACAAGTTGGCAGAGTTCCAGCCCGCTGCATCAGCTCTTTTCTCAAGCTGCAGAAAATAAAAGGGGGTTTGATGAGGAGTCTAATCTCGTCACTCCTTGAATGGCTGGTTGAAGCTGCCTCCAAAAGCAAGTCACTGCCCACTGAAGCCCATGTTAAAATCCCCAAATTGAATTCATTTATTTTGAATACCTACTTAGTCCAATCAAAGGCCATTGCTGGAGCAATTTTACAGCAAAAATAAACATGTTTACAGCTTAGTACAAAAAAAAAAGCATCAGACATATATTAGCGTTTTTGACTTTTACCGACATATGATTGGATGCAACACCTCCAAATATGTTTTGACTCTGCAGACATTTGTTCATGAAATGCCGGTCTGTTCGCATGATGCATTGGATTTATTCAAATTTAATCTGTGCGATTTGTTAAAATCCATCCTCAATAAATCCTCCTCAAATCAAACAGCTGTACTCCTAAATCAAAGTGCAATTTAAAAGAAAAAGTACAAAACATTGCCTTTGTTAATGTAGTTTGCATGACGCATGTCAGAGAACACCTTTGAGTCTACTGATGTGCTCTGCCTGAAACACAGCCACTAACTTGAGGCCTGCCCTCCTTTTTGTGCTTTACCAGATTGCTTGGAGTTAAACTTGGAAGAAAAATTAGGTGCATATGCACCCTGAGTGACATGGGTGAGCACATACCTACATCCACATGGAGGGCAGTCAAAGACAAGATGCATCTTTGCCAGAAATACAAATTACACAAATAAAGGGACCAAATTAATCTTTACGCGATTTTTAGGGGCGACTGTTCGGTTGGTGACACTGGCTCAATGGCACTTAGAGACACCCCTACAGATAACCACACAGCCACAGTGGAGGAGCAGTGAGCATGCCTGGCTGACATCTGCCAGATCTGTCCAACATGGCACCCACTCTTTGGTTCTGGCATTCCGTCCCCAGCCCCATTCACTGGGGTCTGCAACCTCAGGGTTTTAGACGGACTCTGTTTCCAGACAAAGGCTGCAGTGAGCACGGGACGCTTAGCATGCTGGAAAAAAACCATGCTGGGTCGGGGGATTTAGTCCAGCGACTTGAGGTCACAGGTGAACATGAGGTTCCTTGCTTCATTCATTGAGTCTGCACTGCAGTTCTTAGTGTACATGAGTCCAGTCCAGTGCTGGAGATGTCATATATGCAGTGAGTCCAGTGCTAACAGGACCTAAGAAATGAAGAAATGGATTCCTCGCACCAAAACCATAGAAAAGTAGTATTATAGTAGATGCCAGCGCTAATAGGAGCGGAGATATGACAACATCATTTGGGGTGGCAACCATATTTGATTTTGTGTATATTGGCCACCAGGGGGTGACCCCAACATGTATGTGGTGGTTTTTGAAAACCTTGCGTCCATATCTACCACCATGCCAAACTGCAAGAACTTGTCACAAAGTGTACAAGTTTCATGAATTCCCTTTCTGCTATTTCATTTATTTACATTTTGTTAATTGTTAAGGAAAAAATTTTAAGAAGGAAAAGAAAAATCACAATCCCTGCATCACATGCCTTTTTTTTCCCAAAACTTTATTTCAACAAATATAATAAACAAACAAACAAAACACAAGGCCAAAGAGATATACAGGAAAAATAATAAAAAAAGTTCCTTCTGGAGAAGGCGTCAGCATTTTTTGTGTGTGTGTGTTCAACAAAATTGTTCATTTTCGCTTCACACCTTCTTTACATTTGTAACTTTTTTTTTTTTCTTCATCACATGCCTTTGGCACCTTCCCTCTTTGTCAAATTCTGTGCGTAGAATTGCCCTCAGTTCTTGCCTCCACCCTGTCCCTGTTAAAGGCTGACTGAACACTGAGCTACAGAGTATGGATTAGACAATATCTTCTTCAGTTCAGTATACAGGAGCAGGACATCGCGTGTGTCGACGGTACCATCTTGTGCACACAGATGATAATGTAGTTTTTTTCCTGATATACAGAAAAAAAAAAAAGTGTTGTCACAGACACACATGCGCAGACACACTTTGTACTGTTAATTTTTTCTTCTTTTTTTAACTAAAGGCATGCAAATAGATGAACATGAGGATGGAAGTGCATTTTAACTCCCTCTGGACTCTGACTGTCTCACATATACAAGGAGGACAGGATTAGTATCAACAGGGGACAATAAACATAAAGTCATAGTGTCACTTACAACCGCTGTCTTTTCCCTGGGAGGCTTTCCGTCAAACACAAAGACTGGCTTTATGTCATGTTCCAAGAGTGTGAGCGTGCGGAAGAAGAGACCTGCCAAAGGACTACAGAGAAAGAGAGGGAGAGAGAGAGAGAGAAGAGCAAAACAGAGTTCAGATCCCCATCTACACTGAGCAGTTCCTTACCCTCCAGGTCAAAACTCAGTATGAAACCTTACAACTGGATTTAATTCAGAGATATTTGCAGACAACAGTGACACGACAGCCCCCTCCCCTTCTTTTTTAGCTTTTGACAGAACTGGGCATATTAACAGAGGTAAGGCTAACAACTCCAGACACAGAAATAACTAATCCTTATCATGAGGACAACATACAGTGCACAAAATTTGTAATCACAATACCCCATAATGAAAATGTGAAAGAAGTTTTTTTCTTTTTTTTAGATTTTTGAAAATGTATTAAAAATAATAATAAAACCTAAGAAATCACATTTACTTATGTGTACACAGCCTTTGCCATGAAGCTCAAAATTGAGCTTCCGTTTCTCACTTTTTCCACATTTTGTTATGTTGCAGCCTTATTCTAAAATGTATTATTTCTACAAACAATAGCCCATAATGACCATGTGAAAAAGTTTGGGGTTTATTTTCCAGATTTTTATACATTTATTAACAATTTAAAAAAAAAAAAAAAAAAAAAAAGAAATCACATGTACATAAGCATTCACAGCCTTTGTCATGAAGCTCAAGCTCAGGTGCATCCTGTTTCCACTGATCATCCTTGAGATGTTTCTACAGCTTAATTGGGACTACTTTGTGTCCCTAGTTTCTGTGTAGGCTCTCAGTTGTCCAGGTGGTTTCCATAGTAGAGAAGCTTGAATCTTCGACTGGACTGGGTTGCTTGACGCGAGGACATTTCGCTTCAAATCGCAGAAGCTTCCTCAGCTAAAATTCTTGCTCTGGTAGTCTGACTTCTGTCTTGACTCTTGTAGAGAAGAATAAACAGAAGCCACAAAAGCTGGAGTTTTAAACCTAACCAGACCCCTCCTACTGTGAGGCAGACTGCTATAGGCTAGCGACTAAACAACAGCTGTAATTAGCATCTATTGTGCTCTGGTTAGCACCCTCCTAATGATAGGGCAGCTGTCCCTCCTAACGATGGGACGGACGCCTCTCCTGATGGCTCCCTTGATGACGTGAATGACATTACCATGAACAAAAGACTGAAACTGCTTTAACCTGAGTACCCCATTGTAAACAGGGGACAAAGCGTGTCCCAGACCCCCTCCCCGGTTAAGGCTGGGTTTCAACTGTTTCACATAGAATGCCTCCTTGACCCCTCTCTCTCTACTTGTGTGAAGCGCCCTGAGGCAACTTTGTTGTGATTTGGTGCTATATAAATGAAAATTAATTGAAAATTGAAATTGGAGTCCACCTGGTGTAAATTCAGTTGATTGGACATGATTTGGAAAGATACACACCTGTCTCCATATAAGGTCCCAAAGTTAACAGTGCAAGTCAGACAGTGACATGCGGTGAGGTTGATGGCTGGCGAGGCACTGATTTCATCACAATCAGATTTACAACATATGAACCCCACAGAGTAGCTTATTCACCGTTTGATTGGCAGCAGTTAACGGGTTATGTTTAAAATCTCACAGCAGCATTCCTTTACACATACAAACTGTAGCATACAAAAAAAGCTTCATGGTCTTCCTTTACTTATAAATGAAGTCCATATGCCGCTCCTTCTGAACAAAAGCATCGATGACTTGTTTGTAGAAGTTTAACCTGTCTTCCTTCGTTTTTAAAAGTCTCTCTGTGTCAGTGGAGATCACTGCCAAGGAAGAAAGTCGTCCTTCATCAGTCCTGTTCCGTCTGTATGTTTTCAGCCTTTCCTGGCTTTGAATGTGAGCGGTCGACCACTCATGTTTGATGACACTTCTTTGTAAATTCTTTAGGCCACAATATCCAGACAGACAATGGGTCCATACACTGTCACAAGTTGAGAAAAAGAGGCAGAAAAAGGGGGCTACTTGCTGGACATCCACACAGCCAGACTTTACATGTGTACAACTGCGTTTGAAAAGAGCGGGTCTTCTGTCACATAGTATGAAGCAAACCTTTTAGCTCTGGTGTTGGTCTTCCTTTAATTATTACCTCCTGCTTCAACTGAATGTCCAGTTTAGAAAATTGTTTCCGTTTGGATAAGTAATCCTCCATTCTGAAACTAAAAGTCAGGCGAGAGGAAGAAATAAATGAATGGCTGCTCTTGTAGCTTGCTGTCACTTATTCTGCAGCTGAGGAGTTGCTGCAAGAAGAATCCCTGGGATCACTAGTGCCCCCTACCATGAGGCAGGAGAAGGGCCTTAGTCAGAGAGGTGACCATGGTCACTGTCAGATCTCCAGCGTTCCTCTGTGGAGAGAACCTCCCAGAAGGACAACCATCTCTGCAGCATGCCACCAATCAAGCCTGTATGGTAGAGTGGCCAAACATAAGCCACTCCTTAGTAAAAGGCACATGGCAGCCCACCTGGAGTTTGCCAAAAGGCACGTGAATGACTCTCGGACCATGAGAAACAAAATTCTCTGGTTTGATGAGACAAAGATTGAACTCTTTGGTGTGAATGCCAGGCATCATGTTTGGAGGAAAGCAGGCACCATCCCTACAGTGAAGCATGGTGGTGCCAGCATCATGCTGTGGGGATGTTTTTCAGTGGCAGGAACTGGGAGACTAGGCAGGATGGAGCGAAAGATGAATGCAGCAGTGTACAGAGACATCCTGGAGGAAAACCTGCTCCACAACGCTCTTGACCTCAAACTGGGGTGACGGTTCATCTTTCAGCAGCACAATGACCCTAAATACACAGGCAAGATATCAAAGGAGTGGTTTCAGGACAATTCTGTGAAGGTCTTTGAGTGGCCCAGCCAAGATACAAGATAATTTATTGATCATATGCAGATTAACACAGAGTCAACAGTGCAATGAAATGATTAGGATGAGAAGGACTGTTCAAACTCGCAGGAAGTACTAATAGCATGCAATATAAATACCGAAAATATAAGCATATGCAAAAAAAAAAAAATAATAATAATAATAATAGTCAGCAGTAGTCAGGTTGTAGTATTGTTCATATTGCACATGACATATTTCACAGTTGTGTAGGTTATTGCACAGGTAATAATAAATAGTAAAAACTGAGATGAGTTATGAAAGGTAAGGTGGTGACATACAAGATACAGTCACACTGATAACATCAATAGACATATAGTGTTAAGGAAGTGGCTTAGTGCAGTGTTATTGTCATAGTTCTGTGTTATTTAGAGTTCAGTAGTCTGACAGCCTGTGGACAGTAACTGTTCCTGAGTCTTTTGGTATGGGCTGGCAGACTCCTATAGCTCCTGCCAGAGGGTAACAGTTCAAATAGTCCTTTTACAGGGTGAGTGTGATCCTTAATGATGCTGCGTGCCTTACGCTGGCACCGACTGTGGTAAATGTCCTGGATGGTGGGAAGACTGCTGCCAGTGAGGTCCTCAGCCGTGCACACCACCCTCTGCAGTGCTTTCTGACTCTGGCTGGTGCAGCTCCCGTACCACACTGTGAGGCAGCCCGTCAGCACGCTCTCGATGATGCACCTGCAGAAGTTCATGAGGATGGTGGCGTTCGTGCCAAACTTCTTCAGCCTTCTCAGGAAGTAGAGTCTCTGCCGGGCTTTCTTAACCACAGTGTCTGCATGTAAGGTCCAGGATAAGTCCTCGGTGATGTGGACGCTGAGGAACTTGAAGCTGCTGACCTGCTCCACCTCGGTGGTGTTGATGTGGATGGGGGAGTGCTGACCTCCGCGCTGTCTCCTGAAGTCCACTATCATCTCCTTAGTTTTGATGACATTCAGAGAGAGGTTATTCTCCTGGCACCAGCTGGTCAGTGATTTCACCTCATCTCTGTAGGCAGTCTCGTCGTCAGTGATGAGGCCGAAGATGGTGGTGTCGTCAGCAAACTTGAGGATCATGTTAGAGCAGTACTTGGCTGTACAGTCATACGTGAAGAGGGAGTAGAGAAGTGGACTGAGAACACGGCCCTGAGGAGCACCCGTGCTGAGGACAAGTGTGGAGGAAAGGTGTCTGCTGATTCTCACCGCCTGTGGTCTGTTAGTGAGGAAGTCCAAGATCCAGCAGCATATGGACTTCTCCAGGCCTAGGGCAGTGAGCTTGGTGACCAGTTTGGAGGGGATTATGGTGTTGAATGCTGAGCTGTAATCAATGAAGAGCATTCTCACATACGCATTCCCCTTCTCCTGATGGCTGAGGGAGGTGTGAACTGCCAGAGCAATGGCGTCCTCTGTCGACCTGTTTGCTCTGTATGCAAACTGCAGGGCGTCTAGGGTGTCAGGGAGGGAGGCACACATATGTTTCTTAATGATCTGCTCAAAGCACTTCATGATGACAGATGTGAGTGCTATGGGCCGAAAGTCATTTAGGCAGGTTGCTGTGGGGGTCTTTGGGATAGGAACAACGGTGGAGGTCTTGAGGGTGGTGGGCACAATAGACAAGCTCAGTGACAGATTGAAGATGTCAGTAAACACCTCGGCGAGTTGGTCAGCGCAGACTCTGAGCACCCGCCCTGGGATGCCGTCGGGCCCGGGAGCCTTACGAGGGTTTACTTTCCTGAACGTCCGTCTCACTGTAGCTGTGTCTATGTGGAGTGTGGCATCCTCACTGTCCACATGTGGTTTGGTGACAGGTGTGGTGTTGTCTGCATCAAACCGGGCATAGAAGGTGTTGAGCTCATCCGGGAATGATGCGCTGGACATCTCCACAGACCTGCTCCTCCCCTTGTAGTCCGTCATGCAGTGGAGGCCATACCACACCTGTCACGCGTCGTTGCTCTGTTGGGCAGATTTGACCCTCTTCCTATACTCCCGCTGTGATGTTCATACAGTCTTTCTGAGGTTGTACTTGGCTGCTTTGTAGGCCTCAGGGTCTCCAGAATTAAAAGGCAGCGGTGCATGCTTTGAGTTTGGCATGTACCTCTAGCCCGACCCATGGTTTCTGGTTAGGGTAGGTGCAGATGGTGGTTTCTGGTACAATATCCTCAATGCACTTCCCTATATAAGCAATGACAGAGTCTGTGTACTCGTTGAGGTCTCCCTCTGCTGAGTCAGCAAACATCTGCCAGTCGGTTGTCTCGAAGCAGTCCTGGAGAGCTTCGTCTGCTGCAGTGTCCCATTTGAATATTTCCGGTTTTTCCTGTTTCAGTCTCTGTCTGTAGGCAGGAAGGAGGAGGACCATGTTGTGGTCTGACTTGCCTAGAGCGGGGCAGAGGAGGGGTTTGTAGCTGTCCTTAAAGGGTGTATAGCAGTGGTCTAGGGTCTGATCTCCCCTGGTGGCCATAGTAATATGCTGATAGTATTTGGGCAATACTTTTTTCATGTTTGTTCGATTAAAGTCTCCCAAAAAAATGAAAGCAGCATCGGGGTGTGTGTTTTCAAGTCCATTTATAATCCCATACAGCTCATCCAGGGCTTGGGTTTTAATAGCCTCGGATGTAGTAGGTGGAATATACACTACACTTAGTATCACTGAGCTGAATTCTCTGGGCAGATAAAAAGGGCCTTACTTTAATGGTGAGTAACTCTAGGACTGGTGTACAATGAGACGCTAGGATATGAACGTCTGTGGCCCATGAGGAGTTAATCATAAAGCACACACCCCCTCCGCCCAGCTTGCCTGAGTTTTTGGTCTGGTCCAGCCGATGAATGGGCCAGAGCCCAGACCTGAAGCAAACTGAACATCTCTGGAGTGATCTGAAAATGGCTGTACACCAACGCTCCTCATCCAACCTTGATGGAGCCTGAGAGGTGCTGCAAAGAGGAATGGGCAAAACTGCCCAATGATAGGTGCACCAAGCTTGTGGCATCATATTCAAGACGACCTGAGACTGTAATTGCTGCCAAAGGTGCATCAACAAAGTATTGAGCAAAGGGTGTGAATACTTATAAATTAACTTACTCCATTGTGGAATAAAGCTGTAACATTAAAAATAATGTGAAAAAAGTTAAGTGCTGTGAATACTTTCTAGATGCACCATAGTTTAACAGAGTTAGTTTACTTTTAAGAGCATTTTACACAGGACCAGTTCACAATAATCTGTTCCTGCCCCTGGGGGCGAAGGTAAGAAAAGATCTGTTCCACAAACATGGCAAACAGAGTTGCTGGCACAGATTTACATACAACGAACTAAAAACTTTAAAATGTACTGTAATCTTCCCCTACTGCGCAGATGCCACTGTATCAAACATGTGTGCTAAATCAGTCAGAATGTACTTTATTATCCCACAGCAGCCTTAACGTGTAGAAGGGGTACATAGAATTCACTCCAGTTGCTCATATAAGGGCCGTTGAAAATAAGTCCTTGTAGGCCCCGAGATCCATCAGGCTGGAGCTTAGCTATGGATTTTGTGGCATGAAGTGAAGGAGAGCCCATGACTCCCCGTGGATGAGATGCCAGTTGATTTCAGTGGAGCTAATTATTGGGTACACCTGTGGCAACTGGAACACATGCAACCGATTATCCTGCAGTATTTAAACCTGGGCTCTTCACTCCATCCTTGCTAAATTCTTACATTCCTCCATGTGGTAAACCTAGCTTCAGCTTTGTCTCCAGTATTTTCTCAGTCTAGTTACTTTTGAACCTGCCAGTAATTTTGTCTTTCCTTGTTTTCACTTCCTCCCCAGCATTAGCTCCACTGGTTCCACCTGGCCATGGCTTCTCAACTCCTGGATTCCCTCCAGATAACTGGCATCTCCTCCTTCCGTGCCTCTGCGACAGCTCCTATGATCCACCACCTACCATCACTATAAATAAATCTTGTTTCATCTTAAACTGCTGCCTCATAGCATTTGAGTCCATCTCATTCGGTCCCAACCTTGACAAGCTCCCAGCCAAGGCCAGAACCCATTTTACATACAGGTGGACTGAGACAATGCAGATTAATTGACTGACTGAATCCCTGTGGTACCCAGAACAGCCAAAAATGTAATTTTTCCACACTTTCCAATTTAAAGGTGATAGAGAAAGGTTGAATGGAGCATTAATCCTTGTTCTGTGATGTGATATGTAGCCCAAAAAAAATTGGTTGGGTCTGTAATGGCTCAGAACCTTCCTAAAAGGCTCTCTAAAACAGCTATGTTACTATGCTGGGTTTAGAATGCATTGTTTGCCCTTAATGACAGAGCTTATTTGGCAACCTCATTATGAAATGCACGTAGGTGTTGGCACTGATCGGTTGCCGTTGTTTGATTGCCTGCCCTTGCTCTCACTGAAAAGAAAGCACGGAGGATCAGCTGTTTTTAACAGCAGATGCGGAGCGGCTCGGAGAAAAAAAAAAAAAAAAAAAAAAAGCATAAAAATGTCTTTGTAAAGCTCAGTGCCGTTACCGGCATCACTGGTAGTTGTTGGCGCTCTTTTTTGTTCTGGGCGAGAAGGTTCTTATAAACAGACACACGCAGAACACAATGCGCGTGCTCTCCCTTCGCGGCGCCGCGACCGGCTGCTTGATGAGGACGTAAAAAAAAAAAAACATGCAAAATTGGACTAAAAAAATCCGCGAAACTTCATTTGTTTTGTTTTACTTCGGTTACTGTGACTTCCAAAGGTTATGCATTGAAATAAGCAAGCTGCCCTTTGCAGGCTTACTTGCTGCCAGCATAATAATGCAAATAGCTAGCTGCTAAGGGGTTAGTTCATTCCCTTTAGAGGAACAAACCAGAGCTAACGTGCCATTCTAACAACAGGAATATAGCGCAACACAAATTTAAAACAAAAGAAAATGTGATACTTACAGGCTGTACTGATTGCTGGGGTTGATTTTGTCGCAAAGTCGGAACTGACACTCTACTGAGTATTAAATGCCGACTGAAGCCAGCTTGAAATTGAGCAAGGTTGGTGAAACAGTCCTCCGTGAAATGCGCAGAGCAAAGAAATAGTCGGCGGTTGTATGTCCTGGGGATGCGGTTAAAAATGAATAAAAGCCAGTGATCGCGTACATTGCTTTCCGTGGGAGGAATATGGAAAGATCGTAGTCCGCTATGACAGCCTGGGAAGGCACACCTGTAGCTCGCCATTGCTCCTCTTCCAGTGGTAGGAATGGGTGTGCACAACCTTATGAATAATTAATTTAGAAGGGGCGTGTGTGAAAGGGGGTGGGTGTGGGTGAAAATGTGACGCAATGTTTCCCTCAAACACGAATTGGCCTATTTTCTGGTGGCAATTCAAAAAAGGAGAATTACTTGAAACAGAGGTTCTGAAACTTGCTGGCACTTCGTGTGTTTTTCCCACAGCAGGGAGACTCTGAACTAACACCAAAAACATGAAAAAGATGATTTTGATTCTCTATCCCCTTTAATGAAGAAAACTGTTTAATAAATCTACTCAAAAACTTTTCTAGTTTCACATAAAGATTCCCTGGGAGCACCAACAACCACCTGGCCAGCGTACAGTCCAGTAAAGCATCCGCAGACATCATGGCAAAGAAGGAGCTGAGTTAGTAGGCAAGACTCTCAATTTACACTCTTATCGCTTATGTCATTAATTTTGGATGAAGACTGAAAGAACAAGGTGGCGAGTGCAAGCGGCGGAAATGAGATTCCTCTGTTGAGTGTGTGGACATATAATCAGAGACAGGGTGAGAAGGGTCATGGTGCCATGAATCTTTTAAAGATGGTGCAATGAATCTATTATTCAAAAATATAAGAAGCTTAGGGGCCTACAAGCTTTACATCATTGAGGAAGGAGACCAAAATTAACACCCCGGAGCTAACAAACATTTTTCCTAAAGGTACAACAGAACCTCAGGATGACAACTAAAAAATGATGAAAGCATAGTAGCAGTAGTAATTCAATTCAAAAAACATTATTTGTCCCCAAGGGGCAATTCAAACCATAAACACTACATAAGTGGACATCTCATGGACTGCCGCTGCCTATTGGAGCTGATGTATCAGCGCGGCCACCATCATGGAAGGGTCCCTATTGCGCCCCCAGTGCATAGGGACCCCCAAGTAGGTGTATCCCCAACTACAATAATCTGTAACTCCCCAAATTTTTACCCGATTTTCCCAGTTTGGTTTGTTAGAAACGGCAGAGATTCAGTTACAAAACAGGATGATGTCACACATTAAAAATACGTACTTTCATGCTGAAAGACTTTGTCTTTTGCTCTTTAACAAAGACACGTGATATGGCATATAGATAAATGTATAAATGAATTAATTTTATAATTTAGTAAAGAAACAAGTTTGGATTGTTCATTTGAATTTATTTCTCTCTCTTACACACAATCTGACTCGCCCTGTCAAAACTATCTGTTGTGAAAGTGTAGGTACACGGACCCACAACAGGGGGCGCAATGAACGGACAATAGAGAAAGGTGAATAACAAGTTTTACTGTTGTGAACAGGGCACAACCAATACAACAATTAATACTTTGTAAGTCGAAATCTGCTGGTGTTGTGTGGGCAGGCTCGAAGGTAGGAGACGTCCGTCCCCGTCGAACCGGAACCACCCAGATTTCCTCTGCCACCGAAAACCAGGAGTACTGGAACCGCCAAGTCCCGAATTCCCAGGTGGCCACTGCCTTCGCTCGTCGGATCCGGTACTGCTGGCGGGAAAGAGCACAAACACACAGGTATGGGTGCGACAGCACCCAGTAGACGGAGAGGGGAGAAGCCGCCTCCACCTCTTGAAATAATGAAGCAGGAAGGTGAGTACTTATCCAAGCAAGGTGCTTTCTGTAATCAGCTGTCCTGAAATAGTTTAGCAAGGTTTATCAGAGTCCTCAAAATATATACTAGCAGAGTAGGTTACCTTAATCTCAAGGCGATATCTCGGCACTGAGGTGGAGACGCTGTCCTGCTGATATACTCCGTCCTGAGTGCAGTCAGCTGTGTCTAGTAATGGGTGACAGCTGTCAGCCTGACAGCCTTCGTCGGCGGCAGCGCCCTCTGGTGCCTGGAGCCCGCACTCCAGGCAGGGCGCCCTCTGGTGGTGGTGGGCCAGCAGTACCTCCTCTTCAGCGGCCCACACAACAGGACCCCCCCCTCAACGGGCGCCTCCTGGCGCACGGCCGGGCTTGTCCGGATGGCGTCGGTAGAAGTCGGCCAGGAGGGCCGGGTCCAGGATGAAGCCCTTCTTCACCCAGGAGCGCTCCTCGGGGCCGTACCCCTCCCAGTCCACCAGGTACTGAAAACCCCGGCCCATTCGACGGACATCAAGGAGCCGGCGCACGGTCCAAGCCGGTTCCCCGTCGATGATCCGGGCAGGAGGTGGTGCCGGACCCGGGGTGCAGAGGGGTGAGGTGTGATGGGGCTTTATCCGGGAGACGTGGAATACTGGGTGGATCCGCAGTGAGGCCGGAAGCTGAAGCCTCACTGCGGCGGGATTGATGACTTTGACAACCTTGAAGGGACCGATGTACCGTTCTTGGAGCTTGGGGGAGTCCACTTGAAGGGGAATGTCCTTGGTGGACAACCACACTGCCTGCCCAGGACGGTACGTGGGGGCCGGGGCCCGCCGCCGGTCTGCATGTTTCTTCGCCCTCGTCCGGGCCTTCAACAAAGCAGAGCGGGCAGCACGCCACACCCGACGGCACTTCCGTAGGTGGGCCTGGACCGAGGGCACACCGACCTCTCCCTCGACCACCGGAAACAAGGGGGGCTGATACCCCAAGCACACCTCAAACGGGGAGAGGCCGGTGGCTGATGACACTTGGCTGTTGTGGGCGTACTCGATCCAGGCCAGGTGGGTACTCCAGGCCGTCGGGTGCGCGGCTGTCACACAGCGTAGTGTCTGCTCCAGTTCTTGGTTGGCCCGCTCTGCTTGCCCGTTGGTCTGGGGGTGGTACCCGGACGAAAGGCTGACCGAGGCCCCCAGTTCCCGGCAGAAGCTCCTCCAGACGTGTGAGGTGAACTGGGGACCGCGATCGGAGACGATGTCTGATGGTATGCCATGCAGACGGACGACGTGGTGGACCAGGAGGTCCGCTGTCTCCTGGGCCGTAGGGAGCTTCGGGAGGGCCACGAAGTGGGCCGCCTTGGAGAAACGGTCCACTATCGTGAAGACGACGGTTTTTCCCTGGGACGGCGGGAGACCCGTGACGAAGTCCAGGCCGATGTGGGACCAGGGGCGATGAGGCACGGGCAGTGGCTGTAGCTGCCCTGAGGTCTTCTGATGATTGGCCTTGCCCCTGGCACAGGTGGTACAAGCCTGGACGTAGTCCCGGACGTCGGTCTCCAGGGATGCCCACCAGAAGCGTTGCCGGACGACTGCCACGGTCCTTCGCACCCCTGGGTGACAGGAGAGCTTAGAACCGTGACAGAAGTCTAGGACTGCGGCCCTGGCCTCTGGTGGGACGTATAGTTTGTTCTTTGGTCCGTTTCCGGGGTCCGGGACACGGGTCAGGGCCTCCCGGACGGTCTTCTCCACGTCCCAGGTGAGGGCGGCCACGATAGCGGACTCCGGGATGATGGGATCCGGGGGATCCGACGGTTCCGTTCTGACCTCCTCTTCGTGCACCCGGGACAATGCATCCGATCGCTGGTTCTTGGTCCCGGGGCGGTAGGTAATCCGGAAGTCAAAACGGCCAAAGAACAATGACCAGCGGGCTTGCCTGGGGTTCAGACGCTTAGCGGTCCTGATGTACTCCAGGTTCCGATGGTCAGTGAAAACCGTGAATGGCACGGCTGTTCCCTCCAACAGATGTCTCCACTCTTCGAGGGCCTCTTTCACAGCAAGGAGTTCCCGATTGCCGACGTCATAATTCCGTTCAGCGGGGGTCAACCTGCGAGAAAAATAGGCACACGGGTGAAGGACCTTATCGGTCTTCCCGCTCTGGGAGAGCACCGCTCCTATCCCTGAGTCCGAGGCATCCACTTCAACCACTAACTGGCGGCTAGGATCGGGCTGCACCAGAACTGGTGCAGACGAGAAGCGCCGTTTCAACTCCTTGAACGCGGCCTCGCACCGGTCCGACCAGGTGAAGGGAACTTTTGGAGAGGTCAGGGCTGTCAGGGGGCTAACTACCTGACTGTAGCCCTTGATGAACCTCCTGTAGAAATTAGCGAAGCCGAGGAACTGTTGCAGCTTCCTACGGCTAGTGGGTTGGGGCCAATCTCTCACCGCCGCAACCTTGGCCGGATCCGGGGCGACGGAGTCAGAGGAGATGATAAACCCCAGGAAGGACAAAGAAGTGCGGTGGAACTCACACTTCTCGCCCTTCACAAACAGACGGTTCTCCATCGTGACTGGGAGTCGTGTAGCAATGTGGGTGTGTCCCACGTGCATGTTTTGGCCCACCCCTGGCCCAGTCTCTAGGGGCGGGCGTTGGAGTTTAACCGCTCGGGGCAATCGTTTGCCATATGCTCACTCGAGCCACAAACATAACAAGCTCCGTGGGCCCGCCTCCTTTGTGCTTCAGGTGCCCTAAATGTTGCCCTGCTCGTGTCCATAGCTTCGTCAGCAGGGGGAGCCGTAAGCGCACGGAGCGCCGGAACAGAGGAGCGTGGGGACGGCGGAACTCGATCGGACCCGGAAGGGAGAGGGACGACCCGTGCCTGGCCACGCCCTTCGCCTCGCTCCCGGCGACGTTCCTCTAACCGGTTGTCAAGCCGTATGACCAGATCAATGAGCCCGTCTAAATCCCGCGGTTCGTCTTTAGCCACCAGGTGCTCTTTTAGGACCAGAGACAATCCATTTACAAAGGCAGCGCGGAGGGCAGTGCTATTCCAGCCGGATCTCGCTGCCGCGATGCGGAAGGCGACTGCATAGGCAGCTGCGCTCCGACGTCCCTGTCGTATGGACAGTAATGCGGTTGAAGCGGACTCTCCTCTGTTGGGATGATCGAACACCGTTCTGAGCTCCCGTACAAACCCGTCGTATGACTGAAGGAGCCGTGAGCTCTGTTCCCAGAGCGCTGTAGCCCAAGCGCGTGCCTCCCCGCGAAGCAGATTTATCACATAAGCTACCCTGCTAGCATCAGCTGCGTACATCACGGGACGCTGAGCGAAGACGAGCGAACATTGCATAAGGAAGTCCGCGCACGTCTCCACACAGCCGTCGTACGGTTCTGGAGGGCTTATGTATGCTTCAGGGGACGGAGGAAGGGGCCGTTGAACAACCAGTGGAACGTCATTCTCACACGCAGGGTCCTCGGGAGGGAGAGCCGCAGCGGCGCCCGGAGGGCGCGCTTCCATTTGTGCGGCGAGAGCCTCCACCCTGCGGTTTAGGAGAACGTGCTGCTCGGTCATAAAATCGATCCGAGTGGTGAAAGCGGTGAGGATCCGCTGCAACTCACCGATTACCCCTCCCGAAGCCGCCGCTGCGCCCTGTTCTTCCATTGGCCGTTCAACAGCCGGTTGACGCCCCTCGGGATCCATGACGCTGGCCGAGATATCCTGTTGTGAAAGTGTAGGTACACGGACCCACAACAGGGGGCGCAATGAACGGACAATAGAGAAAGGTGAATAACAAGTTTTACTGTTGTGAACAGGGCACAACCAATACAACAATTAATACTTTGTAAGTCGAAATCTGCTGGTGTTGTGTGGGCAGGCTCGAAGGTAGGAGACGTCCGTCCCCGTCGAACCGGAACCACCCAGATTTCCTCTGCCACCGAAAACCAGGAGTACTGGAACCGCCAAGTCCCGAATTCCCAGGTGGCCACTGCCTTCGCTCGTCGGATCCGGTACTGCTGGCGGGAAAGAGCACAAACACACAGGTATGGGTGCGACAGCACCCAGTAGACGGAGAGGGGAGAAGCCGCCTCCACCTCTTGAAATAATGAAGCAGGAAGGTGAGTACTTATCCAAGCAAGGTGCTTTCTGTAATCAGCTGTCCTGAAATAGTTTAGCAAGGTTTATCAGAGTCCTCAAAATATATACTAGCAGAGTAGGTTACCTTAATCTCAAGGCGATATCTCGGCACTGAGGTGGAGACGCTGTCCTGCTGATATACTCCGTCCTGAGTGCAGTCAGCTGTGTCTAGTAATGGGTGACAGCTGTCAGCCTGACAGCCTTCGTCGGCGGCAGCGCCCTCTGGTGCCTGGAGCCCGCACTCCAGGCAGGGCGCCCTCTGGTGGTGGTGGGCCAGCAGTACCTCCTCTTCAGCGGCCCACACAACACTATCAGGCTTGAAGTGATCACTACAGAGCTTTGACGACTCAGTCGCAAAAAAAACGTCTTATAGCAACTTGCCATTGCCTCCTCAAGCCTGTATCACTGGGAAACCTTTAAAAAGAAACCAAAAAAAAAAACAAAACCCTTCAAGAGTAGTAGCTGTGTTTCCATCCACCTATTTTAATGCACATTTTAATTTTGCTGTGAAACAAAAGCACATAAGTGGATGGAAATGCACACAAATGTATTCTTCCTTTTGCCGGATTAACGAAAATTTGCTTAAGAGTTGCGATACTAGTTGGATGGAAACAGCTAATGACAGAGTTTACCAGTTCCTGATCTAATAACGTTACACGCAAGTACCGTTTGTTACAATGACATATTACAAATGGTAAAATAACCAAAATTATTGTTCAATCTTGTAAAAGGTAATACCACGTGATCTGGTTTCTATACTGCACCGGTTATTGCAACCATAAGCTGCACAAAATGCCGTCTTATTTGGTCACTTTCCATTGACTCCGGTGCTAGCCTACTGTGAAGAGATTCATCCAATATACAGTCAAGTGCCTGGAGATATGATTGTGAGTTGGTTAAAAAAATAAAATAAAATAAAGAATGCTGTTGGTGCATAGTTGCTATATACTAGAACGTTGACCTGTGGGGAACCACAGGTTCTAGATGTGGTTATTTGTACTATATACGGAGGACAGCTGACTTTTGGGGAAAATCTGTTTACAGTTATGCTGCATTTTTTAAGTATTAACATGGAAAAAATTCTTGGCTTGTATGAGTCTTTATTGAAGCTTTAATCTGTTTTCAGTTGTGTTCAATTTTCTAAAATGAATTTCTGTCATCAACAAGCTTTTCTGAAGCTGCTTAACTAGTACAATATTCCACGGAAAGAAATTACGAATACCTGAAGTTTTATATTTGCAATGTGACAAGTGTTCGCAATAGATCAAATTTCCTTTTTTTGGCCCGTGTGAGAAACAATTCTGCTGTTTTATCCGGCGTGTGAACATGCTAATTCTCAGTTTGGGGTCACATGCATACAGAAAATGTCCAGATTTGAATCTGCTGTCTGGGATGTTAGAGGACAGACAGGCTGAGGAAGTCTGTCAGGTCTGCACCAACCTCACAGGCTTTTATTTTGAAATACTGGCTCTTATTGTGGAAGTGCATATTGGTCCAATGATTTTGCTGGTTACACGACTTGAATCCTCATGAAAATACACGTGTATTTCAAAGGACGAAAGTCAGCTCTTTCTGGATTTCAACTGATGCTCCAGATACACAAACACACACAGTCCACTTCACACAGACGTACGATATCACTGTTCAATATTGCAATGACAATATGACTTGTGATGAATGAACAAACATAGATGAACTAACAATTTCCTCAATGTAAAATCATTGAGAACCAGCGCTTCATGGTCCAATCTTACCTCACATCATAGCGTGTGCGAATAAAATTATTTTTATTTATTGCAATGTGTTTATTGCGCATGCTCATATTGCAATGATAAAAATGAGTACAGCAATAAGGCACACAAGCCATACCCAGACTTCGTCCTTATTCTCTACTAGCTGAGTTACCCATTCTACACACGGATAATAAAGAAGAATTTTAGCCATGTCACTTTCATTAATGTGTAGTAAGTTGCATTGCATTTATGTAGTCATCATTAATTTTCATTGAGCAATTTGTGACATTCATGAAACTCAAGTGAATGATGAAAAAGGTAATAGCATGTCATCACTGCAATGCTCTGGCATGTCGTACACAGCAGGTACATTTTAATTCAAAAAACGTGCGACTTAACTCGCATGTGGTGTGCGCTGGCCCATTCAGATTGTAACTGAAGTGCACCCTAGCCAGCTGCTACTACAGTAAAGTGTGATGCTCACCTGAGCTGAGTACCATGTAAACTGTGAAAATAAGGGCTCCAGTGAGCAGGTTGTGATCTAATATATAAAGCTGAATGTACAGTGAGGAAAATAAGTATTTGAACACCCTGAGATTTTGCAAGTTCTCCCACTTAGAAATCATGGAGGGGTCTGAAATTTTCATCTTAGGTGCATGTCCACTGTGAGAGATATAATCTAAAAAAAAAAAAAAAAAAAAATCCGGAAATCACAATGTATGATTTTTTTAATAATTTATTTGTATGTTACTGCTGCAAATAAGTATTTCAACACCTGTGAAAATCAATGTTAATATTTGGTACAGTAGCCTTTGTTTGTACAACCCCTGGCAAAAATTATGGAATCACGGCCTCGGAGGATGTTCATTCAGTTGTTTAATTTTGTAGAAAAAAAGCAGATCACAGACATGACACAAAACTAAAGTCATTTCAAATGGCAACTTTCTGGCTTTAAGAAACACTATAAGAAATCAGGAAAAAAAAATTGTGGCAGTCAGTAACTGTTACTTTTTTAGACCAAGCAGAGGGAAAAAAATATGGAATCACTCAATTCTGAGGAAAAAATTATGGCATCATGAAAAACAAAAGAACGCTCAAACACATCACTAGTATTTTGTTGCACCACCTCTGGCTTTTATAACAGCTTGCAGTCTCTGAGGCATGGACTTAATGAGTGAAACAGTACTCTTCATCAATCTGGCTCCAACTTTCTCTGATTGCTGTTGCCAGATCAGCTTTGCAGGTTGGAGCCTTGTCATGGACCATTTTCTTCAACTTCCACCAAAGATTTTCAATTGGATTAAGATCCGGACTATTTGCAGGCCATGACATTGACCCTATGTGTCTTTTTACAAGGAATGTTTTCACAGTTTTTGCTCTATGGCAAGATGCATCATCATCTTGAAAAATGATTTCATCATCCCCAAACATCCTTTCAATTGATGGGATAAGAAAAGTGTCCACAATATCAACGTAAACTTGTGCATTTATTGATGATGTAATGACAGCCATCTCCCCAGTGCCTTTACCTGACATGCAGCCCCATATCATCAGTGACTGTGGAAATTTACATGTTCTCTTCAGGCAGTCATCTTTATAAATCTCATTGGAACGGCACCAAACAAAAGTTCCACCATCATCACCTTGCCCAATGCAGATTCGAGATTCATCACTGAATATGACTTTCATCCAGTCATCCACGATTGCTTTTCCTTAGCCCATTGTAACCTTGTTTTTTTCTGTTTAGGTGTTAATGATGGCTTTCCTTTAGCTTTTCTGTTTGTAAATCCCATTTCCTTTAGGCGGTTTCTTACAGTTCGGTCACTCCAGTTTCCTCCCATTCGTTCCTCATTTGTTTTGTTGTGCATTTTCGATTTTTGAGACATATTGCTTTAAGTTTTCTGTTTTGACACTTTGATGTCTTCCTTGGTCTACCAGTATGTTTGCCTTTAACAACCTTCCCATGTTGTTTGTATTTGGTCCAGAGTTTAGACACAGCTGACTGTGAACAACCAACATCTTTTGCAACATTGCGTGATGATTTACGCTCTTTTAAGAGTTTGATAATCCTCTCCTTTGTTTCAATTGACATCTCTCGTGTTGGAGCCATGATTCATGTCAGTCCACTTGGTGCAACAGCTCTCCAAGGTGTGATCACTCCTTTTTAGATGCAGACTAACGAGCAGATCTGATCTGATGCAGGTGTTAGTTTTGGGGATGAAAATTTACAGGGTGATTCCATAATTTTTTCCTCAGAATTGAGTGAGTCCATATTTTTTTTCCCTCTGCTTGGTCTAAAAAAGTAACCTTTACTGACTGCCACAATTTTTTTTCCTGATTTCTTATAGTGTTTCTTAAAGCCAGAAAGTTGCCATTTGAAATGACTTTAGTTTTGTGTCATGTCTGTGATCTGCTTTTTTTCTACAAAATTAAACAACTGAATGAACATCCTCCGAGGCCGGTGATTCCATAATTATTGCCAGGGGTTGTAATTACAGAGGTCAAATGTTTCCTGTGGTTCTTGACCAAGTTTTCACACACTGCAGCAGGGATTTTGGTCCACTCATCCATACAGATCTTCTCCAAATCTTTCAGCTTTGGAGTTTCAGCTCCCTCCAAAGATTTTCTATTGAGTTCACATCTGGAGACTGGCCAGGCCACTCCAAGACCTTGAAATGCTTCTTACGGAGCCCCTCCTTAGTTGCCCTGGCTGTGTGTTTGGGGTCGTTGTCATGCTGGAAGACCCAGCCATGACCCATCTTCAATGCTCTTACTGAGGGAAGGAGGTTGTTTGCCAAAATCTCGCAATACATGACCCCATCCATCCTCCCTTCAATACGGTGCAATCGTCCTGTCCCCTTTGCAGAAGAGCACCGCCAGAGTATGATATTTCCACCCCCATGCTTCATGGTTGGGATGGTTTTCTTGGGGTTGTTCTCATCCTCTAAACATGATAAGTGGAGTTGATTCCAAAAAACTCTATTCTGGTCTCATCTGATCACATGACCTTCTCCCATGCCTCCTCTGGATCATCCAGATGGTCACTGGTGAACTTCAAATGGGCCTGGACATGTGCTGGCTTGAGCAGGGGGACCTTGCTGCCCTGCAGGATTTTAAACCATGACAGCATCATGTGTTACTAATGTAATCTTTGTGACTGTGGTCCCAGCTCTCTTCAGGTCATTGACCAAGTCCTTCTGTGTAGTTCTGAGCTTTCTCAGAATCATCCTTACCCCACAAAGTGAGATCTTGCATGGAATCCCAGATGGAGGGAGATTGACAGTCATCTTGTGTTTCTTCCACGTTCTAATAAATAATCATAACAGTTGTTGTCTTCTACCAAGCTGCTTGCCTGTTGTCCTGTAGTCCAACCCAGCCTTGTGCAGGTCTACAGTTTTGTCCCTGGTGTCCTTAGACGGCTCTTTGGTCTTACCTATGGTGGACAGGTTGGAGTGTGATTGATTGAGTGTGTGAACAGGTGTCTTTTATACAGGTAACAAGTTCAAACAGGTGCAATTAATACAGGTAAAGAGTGCAGAATAAGAGGGCTTCTTAAAGAAAAATTAACAGGTCTGTGTGAACCAGAATTCTTGCTGGGTGGTAGGTGTTTTTTTCAATTATTAGATTATGTCTCTCATAGTAGACGGGCACCTAAGATGAAAATTTCAGACCCCTCAATGATTTCTAAGTGGAAGAACTTGCAAAATCGCAGGGTGTTCAAATACTTATTTTCCTCACTGTATGTGTGTGCGTGTTCAGGTACATACGCTTTCAACCTAAGGGCTCCAGTCACCTTACCAAGTTTGGTGTTGATTGCTTAATTACTCCGGCAGTGCATAGAGAACACACACGCAGTCAGCTTTATATATTATATGAGAATAAAGGTTAGATTAAATTATTTATCTGTGATTTCAGACTATTCTCACCTTAGTGATGGTGTTGCTGCCCGGAATTGGTTCACAACAATAGAGGTATCCAATGCAATTATTCTTCCTGTGAAGTACAAGTACACAATAAGAGCAACATCAGCAGCCAATGGCAGCTGGTTAAAAACAAACAAATAAATAAAATCCAAGTAGGGCAAGATAACCTTCTAAGAGTTTCAATAATCTAACCATTATAATTCAATGCCACATCAAAAATACAGTTGTATGCAAAAGTTTGGTCACCCCTGATAATTTTCATGATTTTCCTTTATAAATCATTGGTTGTCTGGATCAGAAATTTCAGTTAAATATATCATATAGTAGACAAACACACTGATATTTGAGAAGTGAAATAAAGTTTCTAGTATTTACAGAAAGCGTGCAATAATTCTTTAAACGTTTGTATACAACTGTATTCTAATTAAAAGGCATTAAAATGACAAACCTTTTTACATAATATTTTTGGAAACTTTTAATTATTATCAAAATAAAAATTTCAACTGAATTAAAATATTTTTAAGTTATGTGACTAAGGATGTCACTATGGCAAAAAATGTTGCACATGCTATTTCTTATTCCTTGTCATTTTCTGTCATTATATTATTCAATAACTTCTCAAATATCAAAATAAAATGTCAGGGTTGGCAAGGCAGTTGTGTTATTATGGTCTATCACAGTATCTCAGTGATGTCCACAAAGCTGCAGATATTAAATAATAACCAGGTTGTGCAATGTCTTGTTAAATGGAAAATCACAATGCCAGTACTAAAACATTGTGATTGGCAAAAAAAAAAAAAAATCTGGCTGTGGAGGAAGTTCATTTTATAACATACTTTGGAGGTTTATAATTTGCAATTACTTTTTTATTTTACACCTTTTAAAATGACCAGTAAATCAATTAACAAATTGCTATTTATTTATATACTATTACTAATTTACCCTAATGGACCAAGTAACAGCACAAATTTGATTTTCATAAGTTTTTGTCACCTGTAGCACTGACAACAGCCAAGTCCTCATTATTTGGCTAAAATCAGGAAAAGTTTTTTTTTTTTTTTTTTCTCGCAGAGTCCCCGCTCGCATGTCTGCATAACTCCAGAAAGGTCAATTCTTCCTGACATCTTGGCTTAAGATGCACTGCGTTAAAAGTGGATGCTCCGTTGTATGCCTCCACAGTCCACCGAGCAGCTCTGTGCCCAGCAGCACAGTGTCTATTAATATTTTATTTGCTAATGGTCCTGGGCATTCTGCTGGAGCACCCAGGCACTGCTGACAACATCCCAATCCATCTCCGTGCATCTTCAGGCAGGCAACGGCTTCTTGATATCTAAGATTTTTTTTTATAAACTCACTGTGATCTTTAAATTGTGCAGTCTTTGGCTGGCACTCCTTAAAGTACATATTCATCTGTGCTCAATTTGAACTCATTTGCAACAAAATTCATAAATCTATAATTTACATTACAGAAAGGACGATGGAATTTTTGGCAGGCTGGGGGTGTGGCATCAGAACGGTGGGTTTCCCATCAAGTCAGTCAGCCATCAGCAATGGACTATGGAATCCCTAATGATTACGCACACATAATTAACAAACTAGATCTCATTAACCCTAATCAAATGTCTATTATAAACAATATGATAAAGTGGGATGAAAAATTGTCTTACTCCATGTTATTAGCTGCACAAACCTCTCTGACCTGCACTAAACAGGAAAAGGCACTTTGAAGCATGCATAAATGTGCAGCCTATGGATTTTTTAGTGTGATTCTATTGCTGATTTTTTTTTCATATCTCCATTCATTTATACTACAGTTATATTATTTTTGTTCTTTACTACATTTACAGTAGTTTACAATATTGTAGTATTATATTGTATTGTATAGTATATTGTCGAACTCTGCTCACCCTCTTTTTAGTGATTTTCAATATTTACCTTCTGGCTCACGGCTCAGGTTTCCCTCTGTGAAGGGTAACAGATTTAAGTTCTCTTTTGTTCCTGCAGCCATTGCTGCTCTGAACGCAGGCCAAGGAAGGAGTTAAAACTGGAATCATTTTAATGGACTGTATTTTAATGTTTGGACTGTAATTGTTTGTGATGCTGCACCATGGTAATGGTACTGGTGTGTGTTCTGTGTGTCATGTGCTTTTGATGTATTCTCAGGCTGCAGAACTGGTTGCCCCATGGGGGACACAAATAAAGTGAAAGTGAATATATTAAATATTTTGTGAACTAGTTGTGGGGAGGTGATGGTCTAGTGGTTAAGCGGTGCGCATGAGACCAGTGGATCCTCGGTTCAAACCCCCGTCTGGCTGGAAAATCACTAAGGGCCCTTGGGCAAGGTCCTTAAACCTCAAGTTGCTCCCGGTGTTTAATGAGCGCCTTGTATGGCAGCAGACTGACATCAGTGTGTGAATGTAAGGCATCACTGTAAATTGCTTTGAGCTTCTGAGGTAGATGGAAAAAGTGCTATATAAATGCAGTCCATTTACCATATTACATCCTGTACAATAATTTTGCTCAGTCTAATCATTTCATTTGGTTGATCATTTCTGGACTTTTCGCATAACTACACACACCCATTTTTTCTCTGCCTGAAACTGTGTGAATCTGTATTTTGTCTGGCATCTTAAGGCAAGACTATGAGACCGTGAGACCTAAGATCACTAGAACGGGGTATGTTTGACGATACATGTTCTTCCTCTTGGGGACATATAAAAAGAGCATGTTGTCTCCAGCAGGGGATCATTTTTCTGTTTTCTTTTTTGCTTTCTGTTTGTCTTTTTAATTTTGGCTTTTGTCTTCCTTGTTTTGTGTCATTTTGGTTTTGCCTGATGGTCTTTGATCTGTCTTTATTCTGCCTTTTTTGAGATAAGTCAAACTGAAATGATAAATATTGCTTTTCTAGTAAGTAAATGTTCTCTTTTGTAACTAAAAGTTTGACTAAATGTTTAAAGTTCTGTTCTGACCAACTGTAACTCTTCTGTTAGTTAAATGATATGCTTAGACCTGATAACACCCATCCCTTGAGGCTGCCTTGCTTATCACACAAAGGGCCCCTGAGAGACACTAAAGAACTCTGATCAATGGCTTACAGTGGAACATCGTATCAAGACCTCCAAATGACCCCTGATTCTTTTGGATGAAAGAGACTCTGATCATCACAGGCCTGTCATTTTTGTAGATAGAAGGACAATCATTCAGTCCAGACTTTGTTTTGACATCCTGTTCCCTGTTTCTTTGAAATTAACTCTGAGTTTCTGTTTGAACAGATGCGTTAACACTGTATGTGTAACTGCCTCCTGCTCCGATGTGGATAAAAGCTGGGCTCAGAAAGCCACACTTTACACTGTTCCAATCAGGACACCCTGGTTGGCTCAGAGTCTGGAGTACTTCGTATTAAAAAGCCTGTTATCTGACAAACGATCAACGTCTCGACTCTTTTTTTTCCCAGACAAGCCTGAAAATCCTCCACAGATACAGTAGTGTTCAGAATAATAGTAGTGCTATGTGACTAAAAAGATTAATCCAGGTTTTGAGTATATTTCTTATTGTTACATGAGAAACAAGGTACCAGTAGATTCAGTAGATTCTCACAAATCCAGCAAGACAAAGCATTCATGATATGCACACTCTTAAGGCTATGAAATTGGGCTATTAGTAAAAAAAAAAAAAAAAAAAAAAGTAGAAAAGGGGGTGTTCACAGTAATAGTAGTGCGGCATTCAGTCAGTGAGTTCGTCAATTTTGTGGAACAAACAGGTGTGAATCAGGTGTCCCCTATTTAAGGATGAAGCCAGCACCTGTTGAACATGCTTTTCTCTTTGAAAGCCTGAGGAAAATGGGACATTCAAGACGCTGTTCAGAAGAACAGCGTAGTTTGATTAAAAAGTTGATTGGAGAGGGGAAAACTTATACGCAGGTGCAAAAAATTATAGGCTGTTCATCTACAAAGATCTCCAATGCTTTAAAATTGACACAAAAAAAAAAAAACCAGACGCGTGGAAGAAAACAGAAAACAACCATCAAAATGGATAGAAAAATAACCAGAATGGCAAAGGCTCACCCATTGATCAGCTCCAGGATGATCAGAGACAGTCTGGAGTTACCTGTAAGTGCTGTGACAGTTAGAAGACGCATGTGTGAAGCCAATTTATTTGCAAGAATCCCCCGCAAAGTCCCTCTGTTAAATAAAAGGCATGTGCAGAAGAAGTTACAATTTGCCAAAGAACACATCAACTGGCCTACAGAGAAATGGAGGAATATTTTGTGGACTGATGAGAGTAAAATTGTTCTTTTTGGGTCCAAGGGCCGCAGACAGTTTGTGAGATGACCCCCAAACTCTGAATTCAAGCCACAGTTCACAGTGAAGACAGTGAAGCATGGTGGTGCAAGCATCATGATATGGGCATGTTTCTCCTGCTATGGTGTTGGACCTATATATCGCATACGAGGTATCATGGATCAGTTTGGATATGTCAAAATACTTGAAGAAGTCATGGTGCCTTATGCTGAAGAGGACATGCCCTTGGGTGTTTCAACAAGACAATGACCCCAAGGACACTAGTATATAAGCAAAATCTTGGTTCCAAACAAACAAAATTAATGCCTCGCAGATATGAAGAAATCATGAAAAACTGTGGTTATACAACTAAATACTAGTTTAGTGATTCACAGGATTGCTAAAAAAGCAGTTTGAACATAATAGTTTGAGTTTGTAGCTTCAACAGCAGATGCTACTATTATTGTGAACACCCCCTTTTCTACTTTTTTTTTTTTTTTTACTAATAGCCCAATTTCATAGCCTTAAGAGTGTGCATATCATGAATGCTTGGTCTTGTTGGATTTGTGAGAATCTACTGAATCTACTGGTACCTTGTTTCCCATGTAACAATAAGAAATATACTCAAAACCTGGATTCATCTTTTTAGTCACATAGCACTACTATTATTCTGAACACTACTGTATGAGCACATCCTGTGATCTGTGTTTATGTTGTCACAAATGTTAATAATTAAAGTAATTTAAAAAGACCACAGAGACACCACAGTTTCCCTTGTCATTCCTTAACAACACAATAGGGCACTGCAATCTTGTTTGAATCCTGCATGGTATCACAGGATTTGACCACTTATGGGGACCTCTGCTCCCGTTGTGCAATATATACACACCATAACGTCACATGGTAAAAAATGGTGTACTGTTTTGTTTCAGCTGCAATCAATGAAGGAGTCACGAAAAGGTTTTTTTTTGTTTTTTCCGGTTCCCAGTGGAGAAGGGAAGACGAGGCAGATGGGAGCCGTCTTGTCGGTAAGTGTTAGCATACACAGCTAACCAGAGTAGCTCCATTCTCTCGCCTGCAAAACCGCCTCAATACGTTTCAGCTCCGGTCATAAACAAACTGCAACACATGTCCACTTTCCCATCGCATTGTCACTTTTTCACTTTGTTTGCCCAATTTGCCCAAAAACGCAGAGAAAATGCCGTGTTTTATCCCTGGAAGTTGAGAAACTACGTCATATTTTACCCCTTTAGCGCCCGCCCTCAAAAGAGACGTGGCTGCCCAATTACACAGTGTTAGATGAGTTGCAATGTGAAACCTTACAGCTAGATGTCATCACAAATTCCATCAGGACACTTTAATAATAAAAACTATTTAATTGGTGATTCCAGGCCTATATTAGTTGACATCAGATTGAAAACTGTGTTTGCGTGATCGTTCACTTCCACTTTTAACAACCCTATTCTTATTTATTTATTTTTTATTCCCCATTTTTGGGAGGGAACTAATAATGAATCCGGAGTCCACGCCAGCTTGTCTACAACTTAATAAACATTTTCTATGAACAGTAAATGTTTTATAATAAGCAAATCTATTTAATAACAAATCATTTAAATAAATAAAAATAGAGTTCAGATACCTGAAATAGCTACTTGGCCTTCAAACACCTTACGGAAAATACCGTCAGCATCATTACATATATATATATATATATATATATATATATATATATATATATATATATATATATATATATATATATATATATATACGCCCTTATTTAACTTCAAAACTTCATTTAAAATTTAAATTTTATTTGCGAGCATTCTTAACGTTATTTTCACTTCAGTACATTCCAGGGCTAATGTTAGCTAACTGCAGCTAGCGATTAGCAACAATTCAAAAAACCTCAACAGTGACAGTACACGAAATAAATAAGCATGAAGAAAAAAAATGTTACCCGTGTAATCACTGATGTCTTTATGAGAAATAGCAGAAGGAGCATCAATACGAATCAAATCCGCCAGTTTAGTGATCCCCATTATATACAGGAAGTAAAATAACACAGCCCGTTTTTTTTTGTTGTTTTTTTTTTTTTTTTTACTTTTTTAAATCAGGATCTTGGTGGATCTGCAGCAGCTGTCGGGAAGATTTGGCTGTTCCCCATCTTCATAAGTAATAATAAATATAATGTCATATAATTAATAAATAAATAAATGGGGGGAGTTGAGGTGGAAACAAAAATTGGCCCGCTTGAATAAATATTGACTGAGACATAAAATTAAAGAAATTTAATTGAAAATAATATCCACTGTTTTTTAACATAAGATGTAATTTCTATATTGACATTAATTGCTCTTTAAGAGGTTCAGATGCAGTGTTATTCCCCCTTTCTTTTGAAGCTGTGAATTCATTAAATTACTTTGTGTTGATGTGTGACAATTTATAGATATTAATGTAGACTTTAATTTCTTTTAAGTATGTAAGTTCTAATAGACAATTTTTATATGCATCTGCCAATTTATAGCAAATTTCATATTCACAAATGCAAATATAGCAATAAGAAATCTGTATTTAAATTCTTCATTTCCAGCTTTTGTACTTTAATACCCTTAAAAACTCCCAAAATCAAAAAGCTGTGGAAACCACAGTTAATGTTTGATCAATTAGGATTCTGTCCACGCCCTCCCCCCAATTCATTTTAATATAATTCAGAGAGGCATGTCTTCACAGGCCGAGTACAGACATGATGAATGTCACTGCAGAGATACAGGTACGGTGCATCTGGAAAGTATTCACAGCGCTCCACTTTTTCCATATTTTTTTATGTTGCAGCCTTATTCTAAAATGGATTAATTTTTTTTCGCACAAATTCTACGCACAATACCGCATAATGAATGTGAAAAAGCTTTTTTTTTTTTCAGATGATAGTGCATGTCAGAGCACAAACCAAGCATGAAGTCAAAGGAATTGTCTGTAGACCGACAAGACAGGATTGTCTCAAGGCACAAATTTGGGGAAGGGTGAAGAAACATTTCTGCTACTTTGAAGGTCCCAATGAGCACAGTAGCCTCCATCATCTGTAAATGGAAGAAATTTGGATCCACCAGGACTCTTTCTAGTGCTGGCCGCCCGTCTAAACTGAGCCATCAGGGGAGATGGGCCTTGGGAGGTGACCAAGAACACGATGGTCACTCTGTCAGAGGTCCATTCCTCTGTGGAGAGAGGAGAATCTTGCAGAAGGATAACCATCACTGCAGCAATCCCCCACTCAGGCCTGTATGGTAGAGTGGCCAGACGGAAGCCACTCCTTAGTAAAAGGCACATAGCAACCCGCCTGGAGTTTGCCAAAAGGCATCTGAAGGACACTGAGACCATGAGAAACAAAATTCTCTGGTCTGATGAGACAAAGATTGAACTCTTTGGTGTGAATGCCAGGTGTCTTGTTTGGAGGAAACCAGGCACCATCCCTACAGTGAAGCATGGTGGTGGCAGCATCATGCTGTGGGGTTGTTTTCACCAACAGGAACTGGGAGACTAGTCAGGATTGAGGGAAAGATGAATCCAGCAATGTACAGACATCCTGGATGAAAGCCTGCTCCAGAGCGCTCTTGACCTCAGTCTTGGGTAAAGGTTCATCTTTCAGCAGGGCAACGACCCTAAGCACACAGCCAAGATATCAAAGACGTGGCTTCAGGACAACTCTGTGAATGTCCTTGAGTTGCCCAGCCAGAGCCCAGACAACCAACTGAACATCTCTGGAGACATCTGAAAATGGCTGTGCGCCAACGCTCCCCATACAACCTGATGGAGCTTGAGAGGTGCTGCCAAGAGGAATGGGCAAAACTACAACCCCTGGCAATAATTATGGAATCACCGGCCTCGGAGGTTGTTCATTCAGTTGTTTAATTTTGTAGAAAAAAGCAGATCACAGACATGACACAAAACTAAAGTCATTTCAAATGGCAACTTTCTGGCTTTAAGAAACACTATAAGAAATCAGGAAAAAAAATTGTGGCAGTCAGTAACGGTTACTTTTTTAGACCAAGCAGAGGGAAAAAAATATGGAATCACTCAATTCTGAGGAAAAAATTATGGAATCATGAAAAACAAAAGAACGCTCCAACACATCACTAGTATTTTATTGCACCACCTCTGGCTTTTATAACAGCTTGCAGTCTCTGAGGCATGGACTTAATGAGTGACAAACAGTACTCTTCATCAGTCTGGCTCCAACTTTCTCTGATTGCTGTTTCCAGATCAGCTTTGCAGGTTGGAGCCTTGTCATGGACCATTTTCTTCAACTTCCACCAAAGATTTTCAATTGGATTAAGATCCAGACTATTTGCAGGCCATGACATTGACCCTATGTGTCTTTTTGCAAGGAATGTTTTCACAGTTTTTGCTCTATGGCAAGATGCATTATCATCTTGAAAAATGATTTCATCATCCCCAAACATCCTTTCAATTGATGGGATAAGAAAAGTGTCCAAAATATCAACATAAACTTGTGCATTTATTGATGATGTAATGACAGCCATCTCCCCAGTGCCTTTACCTGACATGCAGCCCCATATCATCAATGACTGTGGAAATTTACATGTTCTCTTCAGGCAGTCATCTTTATAAATCTCACTGGAACGGCACCAAACAAAAGTTCCAGCATCATCACCTTGCCCAATGCAGATTCGAGATTCATCACTGAATATGACTTTCATCCAGTCATCCACAGTCTACGATTGCTTTTCCTTAGCCCATTGTAACCTTGTTTTTTTTCTGTTTAGGTGTTAATGATGGCTTTCGTCTAGCTTTTCTGTATGTAAATCCCGTTTCCTTTAGGCGGTTTCTTACAGTTCGGTCACAGACGTTGACTCCAGTTTCCTCCCATTCGTTCCTCATTTGTTTTGTTGTGCATTTTCGATTTTTGAGACATATTGCTTTAAGTTTTCTGTCTTGACACTTTGATGTCTTCCTTGGTCTACCAGTATGTTTGCCTTTAACAACCTTCCCATGTTGTTTGCATTTGGTCCAGAGTTTAGACACAGCTGACTGTGAACAACCAACATCTTTTGCAACATTGCGTGATGATTTACCCTCTTTTAAGAGTTTGATAATTCTCTCCTTTGTTTCAATTGACAATTGTTTCAATTGGAGCCATGATTCATGTCAGTCCACTTGGTGCAACAGCTCTCCAAGGTGTGATCACTCCTTTTTAGATGCAGACTAACGAGTCTGTCACAATTATTTTTCCTGATTTCTTATAGTGTTTCTTAAAGCCAGAAAGTTGCCATTTGAAATGAGTTTAGTTTTGTGTCATGTCTGTGATCTGCTTTTTTTCTACAAAATTAAACAACTGAATGAACATCCTCCGAGGCCGGTGATTCCATAATTACTGCCAGGGGTTGTAGATGCACCAAGCTTGTGGCATCGTATTCCAGAAGACTTGAGGCTGTAATTGCTGCCAAAGGTGCATCAACAAAGTATTGAGCAAAGAGTGTGAATACTTACGTACATGTGATTTCTTAGCTTTTTATTTTTAATAAATTTCAAAAAAAAAAAATGTTGTCATTATGGGGTGTTGTGAGTAAAATTTTGCGGGGAAAAATTAATTTACTCTATTTTGGAATAAGGCTGTTACATAAAATATAGAAAATGCGCTGTGAATATTTTCCGTATTTCAAAAATACTGTCTACCACACAGTTACGGGGGTATTGTGTTAACACATAAGAAAACCTTTAAAATTTATATTTATTTATACACAGAACTACCACCAAATGTAATTGTTTCATTTTGGGGATTTTTAATAGGGGAGGTGGTGGCCTAGTGGTTAAGCATTGGGTTTAGGCAAGGTCATTAATCCCCAAGTGTGTGTAGTGAGCCCCTTGCATGGCTAAACCCTGATGTGAGCGTGTTTGTCTGAATTGGTGAATGTGAGGCATATTTGTAAAGTGTTGTGAGCGTCTGATGCAGATGGAAAAGCGCTATATAAATGCAGTCCATTTACCATTTATTTATGCCCCAGGAGATAACTATTTTGTAAATATGCAATACCCACATTGTATTATTGTGTTCACAAGAGTGTGTACACACATGGAAGTAGGTCATTGTTTCACATGCTACGCAGAGTGGCCAAACAAACAAAAAAAAGTAATCTTTCTACTATAACAAACACTACGCAGTCCTCAGAAACTGATAACAGATAATTTATTCTAACATATTTACAATGAACATATGTATATTTACAGAACATTTGACAGATCATTAACATCACATCACTAAAAAAAACAAAAACTATAAAATAAGTTATATCCTCTCCTGTATTCATAAATACTACAATACTGTATTATTCAAGAAAAAAAATACACCAGTGTTACTTTTAACTATACAAGTAGCTATTAGGAACAAGCAGATAACAGTCTCAAGATTTTATCACAATGTGATACAAATCAGTAAATCAGGCAAAACATGGATTTATTTTTGACAAGTGGGAAAGGAAAATTTTGAGGAATCAGCAAAGAAACGTGAAAGAGCACGAGAGTGGTGCTTCACATGGCTGCACACTTCACCCTACAGAACTACCTTGGGTCTTATCTTTTAACCCCACCCCACCCCCAAAGTACACCAGCAGACCACCTCAATGGCCCAAAAGTCACAATCTATCTGCAGCAGCCAGTGCAGTGGGCATTCCTTGTCCTTATAATGCATTTGCATCCTGGAACACACTCAAGAAAAGACGCCATCTGGCTGTAGAGTCACAGATATTCCTTCACAGTGTCAGTACACCTCATGTGGATCAACCTAATTAACTGCTTATTTGATGCAAGATCATTTTAGTTTTACTCAAGGACTCTACAGTGGACCTATGACATCATGGAAGCAGCAACCTCCACTGCAAAAAAAAGAAAAAAAAAACCAACGTGGAAGTGCCAAGTCTTGCTCTTCCCTGAATGGCCGGTTGAGGCTGGCTTCAAAGAGTCACTCCCCATAGTCCCTCATGTTAAAATATCCAAATTTACAGCAAAAATAAACATGTTTACAGTCTGGTAGAAAAGAATGGTTTGATCTCAATTCTCAAGGTCTGTCATCCGGGCATTTAACCTTGAGGGGAGGAGTTTCTCTATGAAAACATCACCGAACTCAGAAGTGTCACAGTCATGGCTGATGCGACCCCCTCAACATTCTGACCAGTGCCTGTTTTTCATGCATAACGCAAGTGACACACAGCGAAAAAACACAGACATAATCTATATGCTATCATATTTACATCAGACCAACATCATTAAATAATTAACACCTTTTGCTGGAATTTCTATATCTGGGGAAAAGGTCATGGACATGAAAACTATGAATGTAATAATTTCAGCGATTAAAAAAAGTCACACCTGCTATCTGCTTCCAACAAAATTTTATGGTCTTCACTTGTCCAAACGCTCCTCAGTGAAACTCATAAAGAGCTCTGTGACTGACAAAATCCGGATTATAAATTCATTCTATACCTGTTTACTCCAATAAAGGGTCACCGGGGGGATTGTAAAGCTAATCTAAAAAAACAAAAAAAACAAACAACTGCTGGTTCAGATGGTAAGTACTAGTACAGTATAAACGCAACACTTTTGGTTTTGCTCCCATTTTGTATGAGATGAACTCAAAGATCTAAAACTTTTTCCACATACACAGTATCACCATTTCCCTCAAATATTGTTCACAAACCAGTCTAAATCTGTGATAGTGAGCACTTCTCCTTTGCTGAGATAATCCATCCCACCTCACAGGTGTGCCATATCAAGATGCTGATTAGACACCATGATTAGTGCACAGGTGTGCCTTAGACTGCCCACAATAAAAGGCCACTCTGAAAGGTGCAGTTTTATCACACAGCACAATGCCACAGATGTTGCAAGATTTGAGGGAGCGTGCAATTGGCATGCTGACAGCAGGAATGTCAACCAGAGCTGTTGCTCGTGTATTGAATGTTCATTTCTCTACCATAAGCCGTCTCCAAAGGCGTTTCAGAGAATTTGGCAGTACATCCAACCAGCCTCACAACCGCAGACCACGTGTAACCACACCAGCCCAGGACCTCCACATCCAGCATGTTCACCTCCAAGATCGTCTGAGACCAGCCACTCGGACAGCTGCTGAAACAATCGGTTTGCATAACCAAAGAATGTCTGCACAAACTGTCAGAAACCGTCTCAGGGAAGCTCATCTGCATGCTCGTCGTCCTCATCGGGGTCTCGACCTGACTCCAGTTCCTCGTCGTAACCGACTTGAGTGGGCAAATGCTCACATTCGCTGCCGTTTGGCACGTTGGAGAGGTGTTCTCTTCACGGATGATGCGAAGGAGATGTGTTGCACTGCATGAGGCAAATGGTGGTCACACCAGATACTGACTGGTATCCCCCCCAATAAAACAAAACTTCACCTTTCAGAGTGGCCTTTTATTGTGGGCAGTCTAAGGCACACCTGTGCACTAATCATGGTGTCTAATTAGCATCTTGATATGGCACACCTGTGAGGTGAGATGGATTATCTCAGCAAAGGAGAAGTGCTCACTATCACAGATTTAGACGGGTTTGTGAACAATATTTGAGGGACATGGTGATATTGTGTATGTGGAAAAAGTTTTAGATCGTTGAGTTAATCTCATACAAAATGGGAGCAAAACCAAAAATGTTGCGTTTATATTTTTGTTGAGTATATATATATATATATATATATATATATACACACACACACACACACACACTTTCAGGAAGGTGCTGTCAGCCAAAAGCCAGTAACATCAGCTGCCTGAGCAAAACAAACAAAACACACAAATTTGTAACACAGGTGTAAATAAATGTACACTCAACATTACAGTGCACATTTTTGGAAGAAAATATAATTAGAGGTTCATTTTTCTTATGTGATTCATGCCAAGCAGTTTGTAAACTCAATGGTTGATAAACCATGCTCTGTAAACAAAAAGCTTCATATTTTCTGGGGAAATGCAACTAAAAAAAATTTTAGTCTCAGTCCAGTTAAGTAAACAACTATGAACCAGGTTCAGTTCAGTGCAAAAGTGTTCATCTGTGCAGTATTTTAGAAGTGGAAGAAGCTTTAGCTTCTGAAATACTCTGAAGATTCAGCAGCAGTGCCTAAGATTTTGTAAACATCCAGTGGTAGTTTCATAGTACCATCTCAGGGTAATGCGGTGCCCGTTTATGATGAAATCGCAATCAGTTTTATCCACAGGTTACAAGTGTTTATTAAATATAATAAATATTAGTAATACCAGCCCTAATGTACATGATGATACAATGCGATTGAGCCATATCAATGTAACGACGAAGCACACTGCATAAGGACCACAGAACATCGCATATAAATTAGTGCGCGCCTCTATCCGTGCAGTGGAGGAGGAACAGGAGCTGCACAGAGCTGCACAGGCTGTCCCATCAGTGGTTGATGTAGGGCTTAAGTGAAATAAATAAATATGCAACAAGGCCAAGTTTTATTCAGCACTCAAAATGCTACATTTGATTACTTCTGCGCTGTGCCACTTGAGTGGGCACAGACAACCGCAACAGAAAATAATGTCCAGGGTAAGACATTATTACTGTGTGTTTATGAGGATAATAAACACAGAAATGCATTTATTTGGCACAGAATAGATATCATTTAATCAGGGAGAAATGTTCATGCAGATGTATGAATAGCTTATCGTGCACGCATTACCAAGTTATTAATTGGTTATTTATTACAAATGATTAAATCTGTGGTAATTAATTAGCCTATATGTTGTGCAGTGTTACAGTCTTCTCCCTGCCCTGTTTTCTTAAATTTCTGGCCACTCCGGAGCTTGACGTGCACACCTTGTAAGCCTGGTCCTTTAAGGGTGTGCAGCTTTTGTTCTTTTGGCTGCTGTTTCGGATTTCAACAATGAAAACATGCATCTCTACCTCACACAAAGTATTTATGGAAGTCTGCTGGACTTTTGGAGGAGGGGTGGCTGTGTCGTTATGGACGTGTAAACTTTGGAGTGTGTCTGAGTGCAAACACCACCATTTGTATTCCCTTCTCACATGTAATAATATGTATATAATGCCATGCAAGAGGCGTTACAATGCAATACGGGAAATTGAGCACCGGTTACATCGAAGGACCTCTGAACATGCTCAAACGGATGAGTTGGGTTGCAGTCTGATCTTACCAACATGCACAATCACTCCATACACTCTTCAGTAAGGCGTGCATTTCTCTACAATCCTGATGTAACATGTATTTGTACAGTGCATCTGGAAAGTATTCACAGCTTTCCACATTTTATGTTACAGCCCTATTTCAAAATGGGGCAAGTTCATTTATTCCCCTCAAAATTCTACTCACAACACCCCATAATGACAACATGAAAGGTATTTTTTGCTAATTTATAAAAAAACAAAAACAAAAAAACAAAAAAAAACCAACAAAAAACTAAGAAATCACATGTACATAAGTATTCACAGTCTTTGCTCAATATTTGTTGATGACCCTTTGGCAGCAATTACAGCCTCAAGTCTTCGTGAATATGATGCCACAAGCTTGGCGCATCTACCTTTGTGCAGTTTTGCCCATTCCTGTTTGCACCTCTCAAGCTCCATCAGGTTGGATGGGGAGCATCAGAACTTCTTCCATTTACAGATGATGGAGGCCACTGTACTCATTGGGACCTTCAAAGCAGCAGAAATGTTTCTGTACCCTTCTCTAGATTTGTGCCCCAAGACAATCCTGTCTCGGAGGTCCACAGACAATTCTTATGCATGTGTGATTTGCTAGTTTTTTTTTAATTTTAATAAATTTGCAAAAATCCCCCCCCCCCCAAAAAAAACAACCATTTGTCACATTGTCATTATGGGGTATTGCGTTAGAATTTTGAGGGAAAATTTATTTATTTTTTATATCCATTTTGGAATAAGGCTGTAACATAAAATGTGGAAAAAGTGAAGCACTGTGAATACTTTCTGGATGCACCATATTGAATCACCGTGTACTGTATTTAAGAAGATCAAATATTGTTATGATACCCTGCTGCAGTTCTTTCTCCAAACTTGTAAGTGAACGACTGGCACAAATGTATACTTCGGATCCCTCAACAGGATTTACAAGTAAATAATATGTTATGATATTCAGCATCCAGTAGTCCATAACAAGTGCCACTAAAGACATGTCAATATAATGATTGCACCCTTACAACAGAATTTGGCTTTGGCTTCCAGTGTATTGGGAGAATTGGTAATGCTCCATCTCAGCGACGGAACCAGATCCAGGTATTAATAAGCCAGAATGCCACTGTAGCAGAATACAGGATCATCTCCCGTTTGGAATGTTCCTTATATTCTTCCTCCAGCAGCTGCAGGCGACGGTTTAGCTTTATAATCTGAAAAACAACATGAGTACAAAATATTTAATCTCAACTCAAACGGTTATACATTGTACACATATAGCCCGTTTCCACAAAGCAGTACAGTATAGTTTTGTATGATTTGTGTACCCACTGCAAAAGGCGCTACTACTTGATAGGAGAGGTGGCGATTGCTACGTCAGCTAGGCTTGCCACATGACCTCATTTAAGCATGTGAAAAATGCATCACAGGAAGACACACACACAAAGTTGATGACACAGTAAACAACAATGGAGGAGTTCATGTGTTTCCGACTCGGAATGTGGCTGTTTAAGGCAGCCTTTCCTCAAAAGGCTGCGCAGGGAGACAACGGCTCTCTGTCAACCAATCAACGGACAGCAGTGGGTGGGGCTCCATAATTACTATACCGTACCATGTACTTGGTAGCCCAACAGAAGGATACCAACAATCAGTCTGGTTCGGTATGATTATTTTGGTACGCTACACAACTTCTCATCTTGGAAACATAAGTAATTGTGCCCCGTACAGAACCGAACTGTACTACACTGCTTGGTGGAAACAGGGCTTTACTGTGCACGGGCACATATAGTACATACTGCTAATAGTCATGAAGAGACATGAAAACCCAAGTGGAGTCGTTCTGGTTTTCCACTTCCCCTGACAAGGAAAGGCAAAACTCAAATTTAATTTGGTCATTAAGCACAGGTTATGTGCCTACTTATCTGCTCCAAAGGGAAATTGTCAGTGAAGAATTGCTAATTAAAAGACACACTAATGCAAAACAGTGAGTTGTCAATGAGCATTGCATTTCTGTTGCTGAGCGGGTAATGCTAGTTTTGTGTCAGACGCATTTGTCTTTGTTTTGAATATTCATGGGCTGATTTACTAAAGGTTTGTGTGTAAAAACGTGCACAAACACCATAGCTCCATCAATAAAAATGAATAAATGAAACAAGAAAAAAGGGACTTTGTCACTGTTCATGCATGGTGAAGTCAAGTCAAGTCTGGGAGCATGTGCTGGTGCTGCTCTTTGCAGCATCCATAATACCATGGAACTGCTTTTGGTCCTGGATGGCAACCGCCCTAGCAGACAACCAGTCCATTCACACATCTTTAAAATAATGATCTGGCTCCTACACTTATCAAGATGGTGGAGGTGATGGTCTAGCGGTTAAGCCGTGGGCTTGAGCCCAGAGGATCCTCAGTTCAACAACCTACTCATCGGACAAGAAAATGTGGGTTGATAGACGTAAAAAAACAGCAGTTATCTTACTTTCATTACTACATCATGTGATGTTTCACACAGTGCAAACTGGCTCAATGACATTTCTCTAAAAGCAAGCAGGAGTCAAAGAAGTGCAAAACAGGTTGTTTCAGGCCTAAATGTAGTTCTCATCTGGAGAATTTCTACATGTACAGTCATGGAATTGCAGGAAGTTGGACTTTAATAAATCATAATCCAGCGGTTCACAAACTTTTTCTTTTGCTCTTCACTCAAATAATTTGGCAGAACAGGTTAAAATGAAAATAAATAAATGAATAAATACAATGACTAAGTAAAAATGCAGATAAGTGCAACTGCAACACATTAATGACTAAGCCAGTGACATGTTTACATAAGTGCTGGGCATTAAAGTAGTTATTACCTGTCGTCTTAGTGAAGATGCATCAACTCCGAGCTCCTCGAGGTTTCCATCAAGAGCAGAGTCCTGTGTTCTGTAACAAC
Source organism: Thalassophryne amazonica (assembly GCF_902500255.1). Classification (NCBI taxonomy): domain Eukaryota; kingdom Metazoa; phylum Chordata; class Actinopteri; order Batrachoidiformes; family Batrachoididae; genus Thalassophryne; species Thalassophryne amazonica. The sequence continues at coordinate 31,787,701 of NC_047114.1, read as the reverse complement.
AAATGTAACAACATTACTCTGAAGGACAGACCTGACTTTTATGGTTGACATAACACTGGGGTAATTCAGGTTTACTGTATTACTTCAGCTTTTGAAGAAACATGAAAACTAATTTATTGCATTTAATTACGCTCAATCATATGTTCAACCACGTAATAATGCAGACATATTTTTAGTTCAACAGAATCAGCTAATAAGTCCTTTAAGTATACTCACTATGCAGCTGCCTGACCGACATGTGCATTAACATGCATCCAAACAACATCTGTAAATGTAATCAGCTTTTAGAAATTGTCTATCAATGTTTTATTATTTATTTAAAGGATTTTGCTTTTTGGGGGGGTTTCTAGTTTGACTTATTGTGGCGGAGGCCAGCAGGTGTCACTGTGCATGTGGTAGTCAAGAGGCCTCACTCCCCCGACATCCAAACCATACTCTGACCACTCAGGCCAGAGCACAGGTTTTGGCCTACTGGACAGAGCGTCCGCCTCCCATGCCAGAGGTCACGGATTTGCGTTCCAAGGGGAGTGAGTGGGAGGAGTCCAACACAACGCATAGTCAGCTGCTAAACTGTTACAAAAATGTGTGCAAATATGCTGTTTTTTGTTTGTTTTTAAATGTATTCACGGTTCATCCCATCATTAAAAAAAAAAGGAGTCATTTGACTCAGGAGATGTGAGTCGAAGTTAAAGTGGTTCAGTCAAAAAATGTGGCAATTCCACCACCAAACTAACAGGGTCTGGACCATCAAAGAAATGAAGCAAAGTGGTTACTGGCTTATTTTATACAAAATAAAAATATACTGGTTGAGAAGGCCACACCAAGGGTTTTCAAAGTGTGGGAGAATGAGCCCCCACCCACCGACACACATACACACAATTTCAATATCTGAGTGTGTCTCTTTTTATTCTTTTACACATCTTAAACACATTTTAAGAGCAGCTGATTATACACACGTGGCCTATGGGAGGGTATTTTTAAATGTCATGATGAGAAAGGTATTGTTATAATCTGAAGACAGATAGGTGTCAACTAAACTTTGCTGTTTTTGCTCTTTTTGCTATGTTTGAAAATTGGAACAATTTGTGCTTGTCACAGATTCACCCAGCATCTGATGTGATTAGATTTTATTTGATAAATGTCAAGCTGACATGTCCCTCTTCAAGATATAAATAGATAAAATAGCCAGTCATAGTGACAATAGGCAGAGCAATATTGCAAATATTTTGTTCTTTCCCACATTTCTGAAATAGGAGGTAACTTCAGTGTAAAAGACACACACATCATTGCCTAACAGCTCAAAGGTGCAAATGTAAGACACATATTTCTGAAATCTATAGAATCTGCTTGTTCTATTGATATCTAATGTTCATTTGTATGTAAAACCAATCTCTTTATATGATGTGTCTAATAACGGTGAAAATGTGACCTCTGCAGTAGCCACAACAACTGATTTTGGCCCTTTTCCAGCATAGTGCATTTCCATGGCAACCAAACTGATTTTGTTGAAAATATTGTAGGGTATGCCATTTTTCCTCAAAATAAGCTGGTGTGAAAAGTTTCAATAAGATCTGCTGACCCGACTTTCCACCCCATGGCTGATTTTCTTATTCAGCAACATATTTGTGCATTTTTGAGGAGCTGTCTATGCATTTACACATTTTACAGCCTTTGTAAACACTTTAAACATTTTAAAGAACTTTCTATTCTTCTATTTTTATTTTCTATCTTCTATTTTAGCCGTTACAGAAGCGGTTGATTACAGACCCGCTGTAAGGTCTTTCCCGCTAAAACACTTGGTAAAAGATAAAAGAACTGTGCCACCCCCCGCCCGTAATTGTTGTCCAGTGTAACATACACTTATATTGTCCATTGTAGCTCTATGTAATCTACGCTTTATTAGAAATAGTTACAAACCTTTAAAACAACAGTAAAATGCTCAATGCAGCGACTAAATTAAAAATCAAAATTTTAAGAAAATGCCTTAGTCGTAGTCACCTGCGGTGCCTGTCACCCAGCACTTCTAGGACCTGTTGGTATGCTCTGCGTGTGGTTGCCTGGATGTAGGCCAGAAACCCTGCAGTTGTGAAGAGGTTAATGTTTGCATCCTCGGGGGGAGAGAGAGGAGGACATGGCCGGACTGTGGCAGCAGATGGGGAAGGGGTTATACTGGTAGAAAACAGGGACAAAGATACCTTTAAAACACACAAGAAATGGCAACAAAATAAAAAGGCAGCAGCAGTGAGGCAGTGTTGTTGTGAGGTTCCTGTGTAACACCGGATGCTTACCTCACATCACATCTGCTGGTCTGACTGCTGTGGCGGCCAGATGCGTTCTCACTGGCACTGCGTTCTCTTCGAGACCGGGAATGGAAATGGGCCTAGGAATGGTATGTAGATTTTACACCATGGCAGATACACAATCCAAGTTACAGGTTAAAGTGCTTTATTTTCACTCTCTTTCAAAGTATGGTACTGTAGCTTACACTCTGGCCACATTGTCACATAGGAACAGGAGTTTACCAGTATCTTATTCTTAAAAGTGAAATAAACCCAGACTACATCATCTGAACTCCAACTCCACAGAGCTCAGCAAAGTATTAAATCATAGTTATATCACCTACTATAGTGAAGAAAGTGAGGCAAGAAGAAGAAGAAGAAAAAAAAAAAAAAAAAAAAAAAAACCAAAAGCCTTTTTTGTGGCAAGTAGGTAGGACTGGCGGCTCTCGCATAGGGCCAGCCCTCCGGGACAGGTACTACCATAAGGTTTAAAAACGTCTATGTACACACTTTAAAAGGACATTGTTCATATTGTATTTACATTGATACATAAATGTATTGTACAGTGCATCCAGAAATTATTCACAGCACTTCACTTTTTACACATTTTGTTATGCTACAGCCTTATTCCATAATGGATGAAATTCATTCTTTTCCTCAAACTTCTACATACAATAACCCGTAATGACAATGTGAATAAGGTTTTTTTTGTTGTTTGTTTCTTTTTTTTCTAGATTTGTGCAAATTTATAAAAAAAAAAAAAAAAAAAAAAAAAAAACCAAACAAAAAAAAAACAACAACAAAGAAATCACATGTACATAAGTGTTCACAACATTTGCCATGAAGCTCAAAATTGAGCTCAGGTTCATCCTGTTTCCACTGATCATCCTTGAGATGTTTTTACAGCTTAATTGGAGTACACCTGGAGTAAATTTAGTTGACTGGACATGATTTGGAAAGGCACACACCTGTCGACATACAAGTTCACACAGTTGACAAGGCATGTCAGAGCACAAACCAAGCATGAAGTCAAAGGAATTGTATGTAGACCTCCAAGACAGGATCGTCTCGACACACAAATCTGGGGAAGCGTATAGAAACATTTCTGCAGCTTTTAAGGTCCCAATGGGCACAGTGGCCTCCAATATCTATAAACAGAAGACCATCAGGATCCATCAGGACTCTTCCTAGAGCTGGCCACACGTCTAAACTGAACAACTGGGGGGAGAGACATTACTCTTTTGAAAAAAATGATTGGCCATTTGAATTTTCAATAGGCAGCTAGGTAGGGGTCAATTGAAGAATTACACAGGGGTCAAAATTAAATGATGCTCCAATCATATTGAAAACTACACCACATTATTTGTCTGATCACAAAGATTCCAAAAAGGTATAGTTTGGACTACCTGTGACTGAATATTATGGCGTTATGGGGTAAAAACAGCAAGAATGGTGACAAAAGTCAATTGTGATGCAAAGTTAATAGGGATTTAAAAAGGAATGGTTTGGACCATCTATCATGCTTAGTTATCATGTTACGGGTTAAAATATGTCATGTCATCGAAACCAATGGATGTCAACAACTGACCTTTACTTTGCAGACCAAACATTCACCACAGTCAAAACTATTCCATTTATTAATCCTATTAGCTTAACCAATTATTTGAACCACATTTTACCAAAATTGGAGCAACTTTCAACCCCCGTACAAACTGAAATTGACCTTTTTTTTTGCCATTTTTGCTGTTTTTACTGCATAACTCCATAACATTCAGTCACAGACAGTCCAAACTACACCTTTTTGGAATCTTTGTGATCAGACAAATAATATGATGTAGTTTTCAATATGATTTGAGCATGTTTTAATTTTGACCCCAGTGTAATTCCTCAATTGACCCCTACCTGGCTGCCTACTGAAAATTCAAATAGCCAATCTGTTTTTCCAAAAGAGTAATGTCTAAGGAGTATTTGTCCTGAATTTGTTGCTTCTATCACCATTTGCAAGATTGTTTCAGTTATCTGCTGCATTACTAAGAAACTAAATAGTTTATTTGACGAGTATCATGGTTGTCATTTATAGCTGATCAGCTAACACCGTCTCCACAACTATTTTTATTGTGGTGTACTGTTTTGGAGCGCACAAGTCCAGCTGAAAATTAAAAGGAAAATACGTGTTCAAAAGATGAGAGGAGATGAGGTGTACCATGATTTCTGCAGCTTAAAGTGTCAGCAAATCAACAGTGCAATGAAGATTTGCCATTATTTCAACTCTCACTCCTGTTTTAATTATTCTAACACCAGAACAAAGTGCATTAGTGCAGCACAGTCACTGTGCATGCCCCTGTGCATCGTGATGAGGTGCACATAAATGTTTTACCTTTGTTGGCGTGGTAATAATCCAAACATGGAGTCAGTCATGTACGTAAGCCCAGCACTTAGACAGGCAATTGTAGCAGTAGTACTGCGGGTTTCAACCACTCTGGGGTTTTTAATTTAGAGTCAGTGATTGAGAGCCACACGGGTTCAATTATGGCTGAGCTGTTAAAGTATCTGTTGGAAGCAAATTCATTTTGGATTATTACAAATACTTTACTTTGCAAAGTACAAAGTTGTCACAGCAAAGAAAAAATAAATCCTGCAGAGAGGCAGAGAGAGGAAAAGAGATGCATCAATAAACATTTTAGAGTCAAATCACAGCCCTCTAAATCATAATTGAACCAAATCAGGAGGTGCCTAAAGAGTCACACCCATAGTATAAAGTTCAACCCTCCCTGTGATGACTTCATCGTCCAGCGAGATGTTTTACCGCAGACATTGTGATTTTCCAATTAAGTAGGCATCGACTAACCCACAAACATACAATGCAAATCCTTCTGGCCATCTCTATATTCATCAGCACTCTCAGCTCAAACATTGCAGCTGTAGTGCTTTTTCAAAGCATGAAACCATATTGCTGCTCATTAGTGAACATACACACATTTACCTCTGCAGTGAAACTGTCACTGTTACCGGATACTTCTAATGATGTTTTTTGTTAACTCATTGGCAACAAGAAGTAGTTTAATCTGAGTCTTTATCGCCCGATCCAATAATATTAATTGGCCAGTTAGCCCTCAGCATTGTTTGCACTCTTAAATAATAATAATAATGCACCAATTTTTTTCTGGGTGAAAAGATGATCCCCAAAGCATCAAAAATAGAGCCAAAGTTGAAAAATATCAAACCTTTCCTTTAAAACTTACCGAGTTGCTGGCACGGCTCTGTGAAGCAGCAGGTTGCTCAGTCTCAAGGGAGTCCGGTGGCAGTTGTGTGAGAGTGAGGACGTGTGGCGGTGCCTTCATGGTAAGGTCTGCAGGAGGGATGCACTGAATAAGGTCCAAGTCATGAGGATGAGGGAAGTGAGGGTCCTCGACAGGCCCTGTAAAGTGATGATGATGAGTGGAAAAGAACATTTTTAACCAATGATAACCATGACCACTTTTTTTTTTTTTTAAAGAAAATACTTAGATGCAAACAAAACATAAACAAAACAAACAAAAATCACATAGCATGAAGGATATACAGTGGGGAAAATAAGTATTTGACCCCCTGTCAGTTTTGCAGGTTTTCCCACCTCCAAAGAATGGAGAGGTCTGTAATTTTTATCGTAGGTACACTTCAACTGCAAGAGACAGAATCTAAAAAAAAAAATAAAAATAAAAATACAGAAAATCACATTGTATGATTTTTAAATAATTAATTTGCATTTTTAATGCATAAAATAAGTATTTGACCCCCTACCAACCAGAAAGAATTCTGGCTCACACAAACCTGTTCATTTTTCTTTAAGAAGCCCTCTTATTCTGCACTCTTTACCTGTATTAATTGCACCTGTTTGAACTTGTTACCTGTATAAAAGACACCTGTTAACACACTCAATCACACTCCAACCTGTCCACCATAGCCAAGACCAAAGAGCTGTCTAAGGACACCAGAGACAAAACTGTAGACCTGCACAAGGCTGGAGGGACAATAGGACAACAGGCAAGCAGCTTGGTAGAAGACAACAACTGCTATGATTATTATTAGAAAGTGGAAGAAACATAAGATGACTGTCAATCTCCCTCGGTCTGGGATTCCATGCAAGATCTCACTTTGTGGGGTAAGGATGATTCCGAGAAAGCTCAGAACTACACAGGAGGACCCGATCAATGACCTGAAGAGAGCTGGGACCACAGTCACAAAGATTACATTAGTAACACATGCTGTCATGGTTTAAAATCTTGCAGGGCAGCAAGGTCCCCCTGCTCAAGCCAGCACCTGTCCAGGCCTGTTTGACGTTCACCAGTGACCATCTGAATGATCCAGAGGACGCATGGAAGAAGGTTATGTGGTCAGATGAGACCAAAATAGAGCTTTTTGGAATCAACTCCACTTACCAAGTTTAGAGGATGAGAACAACCCCAAGAAAACCATCTCAACCTTGAAGCATGGGGGTGGAAACATTATACTCTGGGGGTGCTCTTCTGCAAAGGGGACAGGAGGACTGCACCGTATTGAAGGGAGGATGGATGGGGTCATATATTGCGAGAGTTTGGCAAACAACCTCCTTCCCTCAGTAAGAGCACTGAAGATGGGTTATGGCTGGGTCTTCCAGCATGACAATGACCCCAAACACACAGCCAGGACAACTAAGGAGGGGCTCCGTAAGAAGCATTTCAAGGTCCTGGAGTGGCCTGGCCAGTCTCCAGACCTGAACTCAATAGAAAATCTTTGGAGGGAGCTGAAACTCCAAAGCTGAAAGATTTGGAGAAGTGGACCAAATCCCTGCTGCAGTGTGTGACAACTTGTCAAGAACTACAGGAAAACGTCTGACCTCTGTAATGGCAGACAAATGTCTCTGTACCAATTGTTGAGCTCTGTTTTTCTAGGGGTCAAATACTTATTTTATGCAATAAAATGCTAATTAATTATTTAAAAATCATACTATGTGATTTACTGGATTTTTTTAGATTCTGTCTCTCACAGCTGAAGTGTACCTACGATAAAAATTACAGACCTCTCCATTCTTTGTAGGTGGGAAAACCTGCAAAACTGACAGGGGGTCAAATACTAATTTTCCCAACTGTAAATTAAATACAAAATATAAATAAATGCTGGTGTGCCTCAATTAATGCAAAGTGCTTGTTTATTTTCATCAGATACACATTCACTTACAAACCATGTCAGCACACCTGCTGCAAGTTCACTTTCAGAGCTTTGTTCTTTCTGTTAATCTTTTATACTCACACAATGGCAATGCGTACACTCAGGCTTAAGGAAATATATATTGGGCATGTTTACCAGAATAATCTTTTAAATGAAGTCCAGTATGCTGTGCACAACCTGCTACCATAAGTCTCTCAGGAACCTGCATCATAGTTGTGTGAGTGGTGACGGGCTGCTGGCGGGGAAGAGACTCTGTGTGGTTCTCTGGGGCCACCTTGAGGATCTCTGGGATTCGCATACGCTGGTTTGATGCCCTCCCTTACTGCAGTTCATAATGGATGCGGTTATTTCAGCCACCTCTGCGTGGGGGGAGGCGAGAACATTGGTGCACTCATCCAGCCTGTGGATGTACATAACAAAAGGAAATGGAAAAATACTGAAAAAGACTGCCTTAAAGTACATGTTTGAAGATACTGCTCAATGGTTCCTACTGCCCCACAAAAGATGATCAGTTATTCCAAGAGCAAACTGGAGGTACAAACTGTGTGTGGTTTATGTGTTTTTGTTTTAACTTGCTTCGCTGGTTCCGGAGCGGCTTATATTTAGAAGTGATTTATAGAGGAAAAAAATACTATATCATCATCTCTGGCCATGAGATTGTGCAGAAGGTTGCACAATTAGCTGGATAGTCAACTACCAGTAAAAAAAGAGAAGAAACTCTGAGGTTTCTGGTCTTACGAGAAACAACTGAAATGAATAAATCACACTCTCAAAACTGAAAGACTAGTGTCCTGGAATAACAAGAGGTAAAAACCTTCAACTCTGCACTCAGCCTGTTTGTGGTGAATGGATCACAGTGGTTCTGTGATCTGTACAGACCCCCCCCACAAGAGTCTGACATGCATATGCAGTAGGGCTGCAGCTATCGATTAATCGAGTAATCAGATAAATACTTTTGGCGTTTTAAAACATCATCAATAGTCCAGGGATCTCCCTACTAAGCATGGCACAATGTTTGCAGCGCCAAAGTCTTGACATTTTGTTGAAATGGCAATGGGATGTGCTTTCTGTTTTGTTTTTAACCATTTTTAAGTTTTTTTTTTTTTAAGGTTGGTGGACTGGGTCCCTGCATGATTTTTGTTTAATCTCCTTTCTATGCAATTCAGCAGATGCATTTCAGCTGGAGGTTGAACATGCAAGCCTCGAAGTATGTTTTTAATTATTTATTTAAGTTATAGTGTTTGTGAAGTGTTGTTTGTTGCCCAAAAAAGCGAAAATTAAAAAAGCGAAACACTCGGTGCGAGTCTGAGCAAAACACAGAAGAAAGAAGTGGACTTTTGCTTTCACAAACTGTTTGTCAGTGTGGCCGGAACAGAGCTGTGACTCGTCCGGTCTGAGAAGAGTGCTGAGAGCCCCTCACACCAGGCAGAGAGAGACAGCAGTAAACAGTCACTCCCCACGTAGAGGTGACCGTGTGTTTTTTAAAAAAGACAAACACTGCTTCACTTAAATGTGCAGTAAGCTATTCAGATGATCGGCGTGGACCTCTCTTCTCTTAACCCTCTGGGTCGGAGGGCATTTTTTGGACAGTTCACTTGCCTGCCATAAAGTTTTATATTGCTGTTAACAGCTCTCCCTGCATCCCACAATCAAGTTTTATGTCTCATTTTTTTCAGGACAACCTGTGCTTTCAGAATATATATGTTTGTTGTGTTTTATAAGAGTAATAAAGGCAACTGTTTTGACACTTTATAAAGGTAATCTGAGGTCTTGTGTGAAAGTCTGTACAACAAAAAGGTTCAAACAAAAACACCAAATGCCATTTTGAACAATATATACAAAATGGTCTATGAGTTTTGTTGTCCACTGATATGATAACAATGCTGTATGTATGTATGTATGTAGTATGGATGGATAGATGGATAGATAGACAGATAGATAGATAGATTTGCGCGTTGGGACGGAGGCGCAGGGCACAGAACAAAAAAGAAACGCCGTGATGAAGCCTCCAGGACAAGTTTGTGGCATGTCCAGCTCATCCACAATTTCTCGGATAGTCACACGACTGAAAAGCCACCGGGAAAGCCGTCTGAATTTTCCCATGGTTGCAAGAGCTGAGCATGTTAGGCTTGTCCTGTGAGACCAACACGGAGGTGCTTTCGTCCCGCGCCATGAGGCAGCTCCGTGGCGAAGTTCTCTGCTCCTCTTTCCATTACAAAAACTCTGTAACAGTGGAATGTGGCGAAAAGTGCTATGTCCAGCTGTCTTGCCATTTCTCTGGTAGTCAGATGACTCCGATCAACAAAGCGTTCACTTACGAACTGATCTGGTCGTTTGAGCCTGTCGATTGCCGCCGGATGCGCGGCTCGCCATCCGCTGCTGTGGACCGTCTTTAATCCAGTTGTAATTGTCCCTTAATCTGTGTGATCCCCATAAGATCTTCACTGAAAGCCATCTGAATTTTCCAAATGGTTTCCACTTGGCTGTCTCTCACACTTTCTGAAAAATTTTGGATGAAGCAAAGCGGCAGTCGATCAGCCAATTTCCTGACAATGAAAATCCGACGAGGGGGCTGGACCACTCCTCCCACAAGCGTGCTCACAGGCGAATGACGCAACCGACAGGCGTAAAAAAACTCACGCATGCGCATGAAGGTTCAAGCTTGGCTGATGCAATCACACAATGATTCAAATCCATATAGTTTTGCAAAAAATAAAAAGGTCCGTTACTTTTCTAACAGACCTTGTAGATCCAGAATCCAATATAGTTTTGAGGAATTCACAAGTCTGGTGAAGTAGGGACTTGAAGGTTAAAAGCAGAGAGATAAGGGAGAGTGGAGGAGATGTGACTGCCCTCGTCAGAGTCCCAAGCAGAGAGCAAACAGAGTTATCCAGTAACATTTACATGCAAACTAGTGGAGCAATCCTGATAGTTACACAGTCTTTGTTTGAGCACGTGAGATTGTCATCAGAGGCTCTCTTCCTGCTCCTGCTTTCACTGATCGCTGTGCATAATGGTGCAGGGCACACTGAGTATGTACTCACTGGGAGCACCCAGGGGGCTATTCAAACAGGCCAACTAGTAACACATCACTCCTGAAAACGTTCTTTGGCTTTTTCACGTGAGGGGTAAATTCTGCCCTACCATTGGATTTTTGGAAAACCATGTGACGGTGAAACCAATTCCGATTGGACACTCACATTGCGCAAATCATCACACAGCTTCTATGAGGAGTACAAGATGGCTGATGATGACGAAAAGTCAGCGAGGTGAACTTTCCAGCAAAAAAAAAGTAAGTTTCTATCTCATATCATTCAAAAGTTATTTATAATTTAGTAAAGCTTGGTCTAGCCATCTTATACGACGGCGTTCACCCCAGAGGGGTTAAAGGCTTTATTATACTCGTGTGCGCTTGGAAGCTGTAGCCTTTCGCACTAAATTCATTAACAGTTACACGGCATATGCGCATGCTCTAGTCTTTTTTTTCTGGTGATGTTGCAGCACCACACACAGCCTGGCATATTTACTACAACGTTAAATGAAGCTTCGTGCACAGAATTTGCCTCATCAGTTTTTTTGTAATCGAATTATTCGAGTTACTTGACTAATCATTTCAGCCCTACTATGCAGCGTGCCAAGTGATGTAATAAAATCATCAGGATGATTACTTGTCTGTCTGTTAGCAGGATTACGTCAAACCTACTGCACGGACTTTGACGAAATTTTCATCACAGATACATAGTAAGCCCTGGTCCGACCACATAATAAAGCGAAGGGCGACGACGACCTAATGAGACCATGTAACATAATTTTTTTGTGCGAGTCAAGTTATTCAAGAAACGTGGGACAATAGTTGGCTGTTAGAGGCCAGATTATTCGGCTAACGTGGCTCATCTTTGAACGTGACGTTATTTTGTGAAGTTCAAAATTTAGCAGACATAGTGTAGGGCGATTGTGTACGAGGTACTACGAGGACAAACGAGGATATCAGAGGCATGGTTAGTGGCAAGTATGAAGCGTTAGAGGCCCATTAGCCAAGAAACCTAGGCAGCTATGAGGACAGGAAAGGCTACCTGCAACAGAGCAGTTCCACTCTGAGAAAGTCCTTGTAGCCTTTTTTAACATCCGGTTTCCTCCTGCAATTCCTTCAGAAGAACATAATAATGTCCATGCAGTGGCCTATGCAGGATCCACTGTCTGACCCAGCACCTCTTCTTCTTTTTTTGTTGCTTCCTCATCTCCTTCTGCAGCAAACGACCAGCAGCAGCCAAATTTTAGATGATGTTCTGCAAGGCAATCTTGACCTTCCTTTGATGTGGCAACATCTTCAATGGATGCTGGTGAATGTGATAACCCCCATTTTATATAGGGACCAAGTCTGGGAGGGGTGGAAGGTTGGGCCAAACCCATGCCTAAACATGGTCCTACGTGTCGTAAAGTGGTGCTACAATGGCTCATACTTGGCTCTATGTGGCTGTACAAGCCATTCGAGGCACAAATGACAGGTCAAGTTGTGGCTCATTAGAAGCTGATACCTAGCACATGCAAAGTACATAAGGCTTCTTCGTAGTAGATGCGTGACAGATTTATAAATGGCTCATTATTTGAATAATCACTGAAATTTCTGACAAATCCATACGTGGCTCATTATTCATGGCTTTATCATTCGGGTCTGACCAGGACTTTAGGCTATGGAAGAATCCATTAGCTTTTGGAAGGAAACTGAGGTTCCAGCAGCATTGCATAGCAGCACACAGTGTAAGAAGCACACAGAGCATCAAAAGTGAAAGTAAAACAAACAAGCAACCAACAACAACAACAAAAAAAACAATTGCAAATATAATACAAATATCAGACGTACTGATTGCTACTGGTTTATTGGCTACTACTGTTTCTCTCCTTCCCATCCTCTGTCTTCCTCTTAGGCCTCGTACCCCCGACTGAGGAGTTGTACAGTCTGATGGCCTGAGGGACTTTATATGGGCTTAAAGGATAACTTCAAAACTAGTTCACAGATTCTCACCAAATTTGCACCACAGATAGATATTAGTGTATGGAAGACTCCATTTTGGAAGTGATCTGGATCTGGACTGGTAGACGTCAGAAATCTCTGATTGCTCTTGTTGTGTTTGCAATTAATTAAAGGTTTACACAAATGTGATTTTGTGCCATGGTACCATTGTTTTTAAAGTGATAACTCTATTCATTTCCATGCAGTTATGGTAAAAAGCACAGTCTGACTGGAGGTTAAAGCAGCTCCATGTGTACATCCTACAGTCACAAACACAGCCAATTAAAACAGCTTCATACTATGTTTACTGCATGCTCAGTACACTTATATTATATTGACTATCTATGACTGAATTCTATGGCGTTATCAGGTAAAAATAGAAAAATGGTGACAAAGGTCCATTTTCACTTATCCAGTGGTCAAAAGTTAGGACCCCCTAGCACATAGTATGAATAAGTACAAATCAGGGTGAATCACTGCAGAACAGCTCGTATGAGCGAACCACAAAAACACCGAGCTGACGGGCAGGCGTGAACGATCCTGCTGCGACGGGATCGTGTCTTCATACCTAAAAGAAGGTGGGCGGATCGATCCCAATATCGATAATATTGATACCAAAGCTGGTATTGATATTGGACGATCCTCGTGTAAAAAGATCGATACTCAAGATTTTTTTCTCTCCCCGCACGCACTGACTGCTGCGCACGCAGATTCATCAAAGTCTACTCTGTCTGTAACAGCAGTGCTGCGCTGTCACACAACACGGAGCAGTGCTACTCTCTGTCTGTAAGAGCAAGTGCTGCAACTGTCTCACACACACGGAGCAGCGCGCCATTGTATTGTGGTTTGTCATCCCTCTACCCTCAGGAGATTTTGTTTTCAGTTGAGTGATATTTTTTAAACAAAAATGTTGATGGTGATAATAAAGTATTTTGTTGTCACATACAATATTTTGTGAAATTCTATCCTAGGTCGTTCGGATCCTTTGGATCTATGAAGCTTAAATATGGAAAAGTATTGGTAGCGATATCGGCAATACTGGGCCTGTAATTTACTTGGTATCGGATCAATACCAAAATCCCGGTATCGCCCACCTCTAGTTCTTAATGAGCCACCACAAGATTTTCACCGGCCTCCCACTAAATATTTCTGGCAGACGCAACAGCAGACAGGCAATCTTACGAAATACTAGACCCAAACAGATCTAGTGGTGCCTCAGATTACATAGTAAATGTAAATGTCTTCACATAATGTCAGAGTCCAGAAGTACACAAATATTGCACTCTGCGCATGTTAGCTAACCGCTAATGGGAGCCACTACATTAGGTGTGACAGCACATTAGCAAAGCAGCTAATGACAGGCTAACAACTTAGGTTTTCTTAGCTACTTACCGTTAACAACGTAACTTGAGCACAGGAATGTAAAATGTAATGTGTCCAAATTAAAGCTAATGCACGTTTTCTGCGTTAAAATCAACGGCATCAAGCAAGCAAGAAGAGCACATTAGCTATCAAAATAATACACGCACAGCAGCGATAACTGATGCTGGGGAGCGTAACGGCACTAGGTAACGTCACGTGTAGGTGTTACTTGTTATGAAAAATCTACATGAAGGTGATGGTGTTTCATAAAAAAAAATCAAAAACAAACAGGAAAATAACGTGATTTTTTTTCCCATCTGTGTCATAACTAATTATCGACAACCGGCCGGGATGAAGGTCGCGGTACAGCCATCTTACGACTCTCTCAAGAGCCACTGAGAGCCACACTCACGAGTGCCACTAACTTAGCTTATGACAAGCTAAAAGTGGACTCTCTCGTTATGGCCGAACAACTCTCCAGTTTCTGGGTATTCTGTGTTAGTACGCGCCCGTGACCGACGTGCTTGATGAATTCCTGCGCAAAAGTAGTGCCCAGATAATTGTGATATACTCCTGTGAGATAATGAGTATATCTCATCTAAATTAATTCTAAAATTTACCAGTAATAAAAATTTTAAAGATAACTAAAGAGTGCTGTAATAAATATTTAAGAAACTTAAAGTTTATGAGCAACTTCCCCTGTTATCGCTGAAGAACATTGTAAACATTGACAGGATGGAGTTTGATGCGGAAGATTTCAGAAAGATAAGATTGGAATGGTTTGATTACCATTTACAGCTGGGCGATGAAAGACTTGGCTGTTAACTTCGTATTAAAGTCAGAACAAGAAGCTGCACTGAAAGAGATCTATCTGGGAAGAGACACATTCTGTGGGTTGTTGCTCCAACAAGAGTGGCATGCTGAGCAGTGTGGCGAAAGTAGTCCAGTGAGCTCAAGCTGTGGGAGCGAGCTATCCCACAATTCCAAAATAGCAGAGATGTCGGTCCAATGAGAGCAACACTCTGAGCAGGGTGCCACTGATTTCTACATATTACTGGATGGCTCATTGGCCAATATTTTTAAGCAAACCGCTGCCATATTACCACTCCGATGTCCCGCTCCTGAACGCTCTTTCCTACTGATCTTAATGAGGAGCACACAACATTATTCTTTGTAATTTTGTAAAAAAAAAAAAAAACAAACCTTAATGTGCAGCTATAAGCTGCGCAAATCGCCAGATCAAAGGCTGGGGACAAACATTTCACCTGTGAGTATGATTGAAATGAGAAGTAATGAACAATAATTTGAAGAGTTCTATCCCTCCAGCATATATGCAACGATAATATGAGTGAAGCGTCGCGCAGCGGCGCGAAGCTCACTCATGGTACAGGGCGTCCTAAACAGGAAGTGCCAATTTTCTAATCCACAGTAAAACAGGAAATGTTCAAATGTCAAACACTTCCTGGATCGACACTTCCTGGATTGATAGATGAGATCCCATGGAATCTCAGTAGCAAGCTCACACTTAAACAGGAAGTGCCAATTTATTAGTCACAGTGAAACAGGAAATGTTCAAATGTCAAACACTTCCTGGCATGGGTGGAGCTAGAGTGGAGGCCAGGGTTTCATTGGACTCTCCTGAAATCTGATTGTACACAGATGATTGACATGTCACAGCACCACACGTCTAGTTTAAAGACCTGTATTTTCAACTCAGTGAGTCACATTGACTGCAAGGTTCCTCTGTCCAGTAGTTGGTGCTGTGCACCACAAAAAGTTCTAATCCACCTTACTAGAAGAAGAAAAATGTTTGCTCCAGATTTGAACTGAACAAATTGTTTGAACTATGGACTTCTAATCACACCAAACTTATACTGGTGAGTAGATGACTGTATTTTATGCCAGAAATGAGGTCCAGGTTGTTAAAAGCAGCATTTCTCCTTTGATTCGGGTTGCCTTATATACACGTTTAAGATAACAGACAGCAGCTGGTTCATGCTCTTGGCTTATTAGTGCAGCAGATAACTGAAACAATCCTTCAGATGGTGATACAAGCATCAAATTCAGCACAAATACAACTGGAGCAAAATTACTGGAGCAACTTTAACTTTTGACCCCTGTACAACTGAAACTGACCTTTGTCACCATTCTTGCTGCTTTTACCTCATAACTCCATAACATTCTGTCACAGATTGTCCAAACTATACTTTTTTTTTTTTGGACTCTCAGGCAAATAATGTGGTGTAGTTTTCTATATGATTGGAGCATCTTTTAATTTTGACCTCTGTGTAATTGTTCAATTGACCCTATCTGGCTGCCTATTGAAAATTCAAGTGGTCAATCAGTTTGTTTAGAAGACTTCATGTCTATGGATTATTTGTGCCAAATTTGATGCTTGCAGGATTCCACTCTAAATATTCTCTTATCTGCTGCACTATAATATGAGATGTAAGATGCTGCTTCCTCACTTTCTCAATTTCACTCAAAAGTAGTGGAACACTTGGTATTTCACACATTTTAATTTGTTTATTCCATTTCAAATACAATGTTTTTCTAAAATTTTCTTCATTAACTCAAACTGAAATCAAATCTCTACAACTTGATATAAATGAATTAAAAATATAAAAATCCAGCTTCCCGATGAAAGTGGTGTAGAGGAGGATTTTCTTAAAAAGAAGACTGAAAGTTCATCTACAATTTGACAGAAAGTAAATTTGAGATGAAAGCCTAGATTGATGTTTTGGTGAAAGAAACTTTAGTATTTCTTCATAATTGATGTAAATAAGTCCAAGACATATTTAGTGACTTGGAAATGTTCATGTTTCCATCCCCTGACTTGTCTAAATAAAACTGGCAATGAAACTGATTATTATTTACATGTTTTAAAGTTTTAGAGATTTGCTCTTTCAGTTTGAGTTTGAGGAAGATAATTTTAGAAATTTTTATTCATTTTATTTTAATTTTTTGTATTTCTTGTATTTAAAACGGCATAAACAAATTAAAATGTGTGAAATTCCAAGTGTTCCAATACTTTTAGAGGGTACTGTATCCTAACCTTATGATGAGTGCAAAATGAGTGTGGTATTATTACTGTTTTGTTTAAGAATGTTTAATTTTCACTGTTCCTGCACTTTGTGTTAAATCAGTCATATCGTATATCATATTGATATGAAAATATAGTAAGGTATATCTTCTATTATACATTCTAAATCTAAGGTGGAACTCTACTAGTGTTTACTAAGGTACACATAAATATCGAGAGAGAGAGAGAGAGAGAGAGAGAGAGAGACAGACAGCGCCACTTAGGTGCCTGGTCTTGAGAACCAGGGATGGTAGGTTGAACAGCTTTTTCATCCCATGTGAACTCTCCCTACCCACCTAAGCGGCTCAAGAATATGGACAGCATGTATATAAGTGACATTTACATGACAATTTATATGACAGTATTGAGATACGATAATTTGGCTATATTGTACAGCCCTACTGTCAAATAGATGAAAACTTTGAATATTAATTTACATCTACATTAAAAAAAATGCTTAAAGTGGCAGGGGGTTAAGAGGGCTGTAATTGGGCATCAGCTGAAAAGCAAAAAAGAAAATGCTTAAAAAGGTGGGGAGTATGGGGGGCAGAGCCCCTCCAGAAGGTGAAAGGCAAATAAGGAAAATGCTTAAAAGGTAGGGTGGGGGGTGGGGGTCTAGGGGGCAGAAGCTGAAAGGTTTTAGTCATGCTAATGCTCCCAAGAACCATTTTACTGAAAAAAGTCTGAAGGCCCTAAAGGACATGGTTAGATGGCAAGGAGCTTTTCCAGGCATGTAAGAGACAAATAAAAAAATGCTTAAAAAGGTGGGGGGTCTGGGGGGGGGGGGGGGGGGGGGGGGGGACTGAAAGGTTTTTGCCATGCTAATGCTGCTCCCCGAAGCATTTCTCAAAATAAAGTCTGAAGGATCTAAATGACATGGTGAAATGCTGACGAGCTTGCTCGCTCATTCATGTCCGCGACATATGCATATTATCATTTCAAAACCAACATAAATCAATTGAACACCCATCAAAGCATAGGCATACACATTTTCATTCATTTGATATGCTAAAACCCTTAAACACATTATGGCACAAGTATACACTCGTTCACCTTTATTCATTCCATACAATACCTAGTTCATTTGAACCGGCATGGTGTACATACTTGTAAACATTTGTTACTTTTTGAAAATGAGAACACAAAACCTTTTATTCAGTTGTGGCAACTTTTAGCATTGTTAGCATGCAAAGCTAATTCTGAGTAAAATAGCATATACAAGGTCTATTAGAAAGTATCCGACCTTATTATTTTTTCAAAATACCATTTATTTATGCCCCAGGAGATAACTATTTTGTAAATATGCAATACCCACATTGTATTATTGTGTCACAAGAGTGTGTACACACATGGAAGTAGGTCATTGTTTCACATGCTACGCAGAGTGGCCAAACAAACAAAAAAAAGTAATCTTTCTACTATAACAAACACTACGCAGTCCTCAGAAACTGATAACAGATAATTTATTCTAACATATTTACAATGAACATATGTATATTTACAGAACATTTGACAGATCATTAACATCACATCACTAAAAAAACAAAAACTATAAAATAAGTTATATCCTCTCCTGTATTCATAAATACTACAATACTGTATTATTCAAGAAAAAAAATACACCAGTGTTACTTTTAACTATACAAGTAGCTATTAGGAACAAGCAGATAACAGTCTCAAGATTTTTATCACAATGTGATACAAATCAGTAAATCAGGCAAAACATGGATTTATTTTTGACAAGTGGGAAAGGAAAATTTTGAGGAATCAGCAAAGAAACGTGAAAGAGCACGAGAGTGGTGCTTCACATGGCTGCACACTTCACCCTACAGAACTACCTTGGGTCTTATCTTTTAACCCCACCCCACCCCCAAAGTACACCAGCAGACCACCTCAATGGCCCAAAAGTCACAATCTATCTGCAGCAGCCAGTGCAGTGGGCATTCCTTGTCCTTATAATGCATTTGCATCCTGGAACACACTCAAGAAAAGACGCCATCTGGCTGTAGAGTCACAGATATTCCTTCACAGTGTCAGTACACCTCATGTGGATCAACCTAATTAACTGCTTATTTGATGCAAGATCATTTTAGTTTTACTCAAGGACTCTACAGTGGACCTATGACATCATGGAAGCAGCAACCTCCACTGCAAAAAAAGAAAAAAAAAACCAACGTGGAAGTGCCAAGTCTTGCTCTTCCCTGAATGGCCGGTTGAGGCTGGCTTCAAAGAGTCACTCCCCATAGTCCCTCATGTTAAAATATCCAAATTTACAGCAAAAATAAACATGTTTACAGTCTGGTAGAAAAGAATGGTTTGATCTCAATTCTCAAGGTCTGTCATCCGGGCATTTAACCTTGAGGGGAGGAGTTTCTCTATGAAAACATCACCGAACTCAGAAGTGTCACAGTCATGCTGATGCGACCCCCTCAACATTCTGACCAGTGCCTGTTTTTCATGCATAACGCAAGTGACACACAGCGAAAAAACACAGACATAATCTATATGCTATCATATTTACATCAGACCAACATCATTAAATAATTAACACCTTTTGCTGGAATTTCTATATCTGGGGAAAAGGTCATGGACATGAAAACTATGAATGTAATAATTTCAGCGATTAAAAAAAGTCACACCTGCTATCTGCTTCCAACAAAATTTTATGGTCTTCACTTGTCCAAACGCTCCTCAGTGAAACTCATAAAGAGCTCTGTGACTGACAAAATCCGGATTATAAATTCATTCTATACCTGTTTACTCCAATAAAGGGTCACCGGGGGGATTGTAAAGCTAATCTAAAAAAACAAAAAACAAACAAACTGCTGGTTCAGATGGTAAGTACTAGTACAGTATAAACGCAACACTTTTGGTTTTGCTCCCATTTTGTATGAGATGAACTCAAAGATCTAAAACTTTTTCCACATACACAGTATCACCATTTCCCTCAAATATTGTTCACAAACCAGTCTAAATCTGTGATAGTGAGCACTTCTCCTTTGCTGAGATAATCCATCCCACCTCACAGGTGTGCCATATCAAGATGCTGATTAGACACCATGATTAGTGCACAGGTGTGCCTTAGACTGCCCACAATAAAAGGCCACTCTGAAAGGTGCAGTTTTATCACACAGCACAATGCCACAGATGTTGCAAGATTTGAGGGAGCGTGCAATTGGCATGCTGACAGCAGGAATGTCAACCAGAGCTGTTGCTCGTGTATTGAATGTTCATTCTCTACCATAAGCCGTCTCCAAAGGCGTTTCAGAGAATTTGGCAGTACATCCAACCAGCCTCACAACCGCAGACCACGTGTAACCACACCAGCCCAGGACCTCCACATCCAGCATGTTCACCTCCAAGATCGTCTGAGACCAGCCACTCGGACAGCTGCTGAAACAATCGGTTTGCATAACCAAAGAATGTCTGCACAAACTGTCAGAAACCGTCTCAGGGAAGCTCATCTGCATGCTCGTCGTCCTCATCGGGTCTCGACCTGACTCCAGTTCCTCGTCGTAACCGACTTGAGTGGGCAAATGCTCACATTCGCTGCCGTTTGGCACGTTGGAGAGGTGTTCTCTTCACGGATGATGCGAAGGAGATGTGTTGCACTGCATGAGGCAAATGGTGGTCACACCAGATACTGACTGGTATCCCCCCCAATAAAACAAAACTTCACCTTTCAGAGTGGCCTTTTATTGTGGGCAGTCTAAGGCACACCTGTGCACTAATCATGGTGTCTAATTAGCATCTTGATATGGCACACCTGTGAGGTGAGATGGATTATCTCAGCAAAGGAGAAGTGCTCACTATCACAGATTTAGACGGGTTTGTGAACAATATTTGAGGGACATGGTGATTGTGTATGTGGAAAAAGTTTTAGATCGTTGAGTTAATCTCATACAAAATGGGAGCAAAACCAAAAATGTTGCGTTTATATTTTTGTTGAGTATATATATATATATATATATATATATATATATATATATATATACACACACACACACACACACTTTCAGGAAGGTGCTGTCAGCCAAAAGCCAGTAACATCATGCCTGAGCAAAACAAACAAAACACACAAATTTGTAACACAGGTGTAAATAAATGTACACTCAACATTACAGTGCACATTTTTGGAAAAATATAATTAGAGGTTCATTTTTCTTATGTGATTCATGCCAAGCAGTTTGTAAACTCAATGGTTGATAAACCATGCTCTGTAAACAAAAAGCTTCATATTTTCTGGGGAAATGCAACTAAAAAAATTTTAGTCTCAGTCCAGTTAAGTAAACAACTATGAACCAGGTTCAGTTCAGTGCAAAAGTGTTCATCTGTGCAGTATTTTAGAAGTGGAAGAAGCTTTAGCTTCTGAAATACTCTGAAGATTCAGCAGCAGTGCCTAAGATTTTGTAAACATCCAGTGGTAGTTTCATAGTACCATCTCAGGGTAATGCGGTGCCCGTTTATGATGAAATCGCAATCAGTTTTATCCACAGGTTACAAGTGTTTATTAAATATAATAAATATTAGTAATACCAGCCCTAATGTACATGATGATACAATGCGATTGAGCCATATCAATGTAACGACGAAGCACACTGCATAAGGACCACAGAACATCGCATATAAATTAGTGCGCGCCTCTATCCGTGCAGTGGAGGAACAGGAGCTGCACAGAGCTGCACAGGCTGTCCCATCAGTGGTTGATGTAGGGCTTAAGTGAAATAAATAAATATGCAACAAGGCCAAGTTTTATTCAGCACTCAAAATGCTACATTTGATTACTTCTGCGCTGTGCCACTTGAGTGGGCACAGACAACCGCAACAGAAAATAATGTCCAGGGTAAGACATTATTACTGTGTGTTTATGAGGATAATAAACACAGAAATGCATTTATTTGGCACAGAATAGATATCATTTAATCAGGGAGAAATGTTCATGCAGATGTATGAATAGCTTATCGTGCACGCATTACCAAGTTATTAATTGGTTATTTATTACAAATGATTAATCTGTGGTAATTAATTAGCCTATATGTTGTGCAGTGTTACAGTCTTCTCCCTGCCCTGTTTTCTTAAATTTCTGGCCACTCCGGAGCTTGACGTGCACACCTTGTAAGCCTGGTCCTTTAAGGGTGTGCAGCTTTTTGTTCTTTTGGCTGCTGTTTCGGATTTCAACAATGAAAACATGCATCTCTACCTCACACAAAGTATTTATGGAAGTCTGCTGGACTTTTGGAGGAGGGGTGGCTGTGTCGTTATGGACGTGTAAACTTTGGAGTGTGTCTGAGTGCAAACACCACCATTTGTATTCCCTTCTCACATGTAATAATATGTATATAATGCCATGCAAGAGGCGTTACAATGCAATACGGGAAATTGAGCACCGGTTACATCGAAGGACCTCTGAACATGCTCAACGGATGAGTTGGGTTGCAGTCTGATCTTACCAACATGCACAATCACTCCATACACTCTTCAGTAAGGCGTGCATTTCTCTACAATCCTGATGTAACATGTATTTGTACAGTGCATCTGGAAAGTATTCACAGCTTTCCACATTTTATGTTACAGCCCTATTTCAAAATGGGGCAAGTTCATTTATTCCCCTCAAAATTCTACTCACAACACCCCATAATGACAACATGAAAGGTATTTTTTGCTAACTTATAAAAAAACAAAAACAAAAAAACAAAAAAAAACCAACAAAAAACTAAGAAATCACATGTACATAAGTATTCACAGTCTTTGCTCAATATTTGTTGATGACCCTTTGGCAGCAATTACAGCCTCAAGTCTTCGTGAATATGATGCCACAAGCTTGGCGCATCTACCTTTGTGCAGTTTTGCCCATTCCTGTTTGCACCTCTCAAGCTCCATCAGGTTGGATGGGGAGCATCAGAACTTCTTCCATTTACAGATGATGGAGGCCACTGTACTCATTGGGACCTTCAAAGCAGCAGAAATGTTTCTGTACCCTTCTCTAGATTTGTGCCCCAAGACAATCCTGTCTCGGAGGTCCACAGACAATTCTTATGCATGTGTGATTTGCTAGTTTTTTTTTTATTTTAATAAATTTGCAAAAATCCCTCCCCCCCAAAAAAACAACCATTTGTCACATTGTCATTATGGGGTATTGTGTTAGAATTTTGAGGGAAAATTTATTTATTTTTTATATCCATTTTGGAATAAGGCTGTAACATAAAATGTGGAAAAAGTGAAGCACTGTGAATACTTTCTGGATGCACCATATTGAATCACCGTGTACTGTATTTAAGAAGATCAAATATTGTTATGATACCCTGCTGCAGTTCTTTCTCCAAACTTGTAAGTGAACGACTGGCACAAATGTATACTTCGGATCCCTCAACAGGATTTACAAGTAAATAATATGTTATGAATATTCAGCATCCAGTAGTCCATAACAAGTGCCACTAAAGACATGTCAATATAATGATTGCACCCTTACAACAGAATTTGGCTTTGGCTTCCAGTGTATTGGGAGAATTGGTAATGCTCCATCTCAGCGACGGAACCAGATCCAGGTATTAATAAGCCAGAATGCCACTGTAGCAGAATACAGGATCATCTCCCGTTTGGAATGTTCCTTATATTCTTCCTCCAGCAGCTGCAGGCGACGGTTTAGCTTTATAATCTGAAAAACAACATGAGTACAAATATTTAATCTCAACTCAAACGGTTATACATTGTACACATATAGCCCGTTTCCACAAAGCAGTACAGTATAGTTTTGTATGATTTGTGTACCCACTGCAAAAGGCGCTACTACTTGATAGGAGAGGTGGCGATTGCTACGTCAGCTAGGCTTGCCACATGACCTCATTTAAGCATGTGAAAAATGCATCACAGGAAGACACACACACAAAGTTGATGACACAGTAAACAACAATGGAGGAGTTCATGTGTTTCCGACTCGGAATGTGGCTGTTTAAGGCAGCCTTTCCTCAAAAGGCTGCGCAGGGAGACAACGGCTCTCTGTCAACCAATCAACGGACAGCAGTGGGTGGGGCTCCATAATTACTATACCGTACCATGTACTTGGTAGCCCAACAGAAGGATACCAACAATCAGTCTGGTTCGGTATGATTATTTGGTACGCTACACAACTTCTCATCTTGGAAACATAAGTAATTGTGCCCCGTACAGAACCGAACTGTACTACACTGCTTGGTGGAAACAGGGCTTTACTGTGCACGGGCACATATAGTACATACTGCTAATAGTCATGAAGAGACATGAAAACCCAAGTGGAGTCGTTCTGGTTTTCCACTTCCCCTGACAAGGAAAGGCAAAACTCAAATTTAATTTGGTCATTAAGCACAGGTTATGTGCCTACTTATCTGCTCCAAAGGGAAATTGTCAGTGAAGAATTGCTAATTAAAAGACACACTAATGCAAAACAGTGAGTTGTCAATGAGCATTGCATTTCTGTTGCTGAGCGGGTAATGCTAGTTTTGTGTCAGACGCATTTGTCTTTGTTTTGAATATTCATGGGCTGATTTACTAAAGGTTTGTGTGTAAAAACGTGCACAAACACCATAGCTCCATCAATAAAAATGAATAAATGAAACAAGAAAAAGGGACTTTGTCACTGTTCATGCATGGTGAAGTCAAGTCAAGTCTGGGAGCATGTGCTGGTGCTGCTCTTTGCAGCATCCATAATACCATGGAACTGCTTTTGGTCCTGGATGGCAACCGCCCTAGCAGACAACCAGTCCATTCACACATCTTTAAAATAATGATCTGGCTCCTACACTTATCAAGATGGTGGAGGTGATGGTCTAGCGGTTAAGCCGTGGGCTTGAGCCCAGAGGATCCTCAGTTCAACAACCTACTCATCGGACAAGAAAATGTGGGTTGATAGACGTAAAAAACAGCAGTTATCTTACTTTCATTACTACATCATGTGATGTTTCACACAGTGCAAACTGGCTCAATGACATTTCTCTAAAAGCAAGCAGGAGTCAAAGAAGTGCAAAACAGGTTGTTTCAGGCCTAAATGTAGTTCTCATCTGGAGAATTTCTACATGTACAGTCATGGAATTGCAGGAAGTTGGACTTTAAAAATCATAATCCAGCGGTTCACAAACTTTTTCTTTGCTCTTCACTCAAATTTGGCAGAACAGGTTAAAATGAAAATAAATAAATGAATAAATACAATGACTAAGTAAAAATGCAGATAAGTGCAACTGCAACACATTAATGACTAAGCCAGTGACATGTTTACATAAGTGCTGGGCATTAAAGTAGTTATTACCTGTCGTCTTAGTGAAGATGCATCAACTCCGAGCTCCTCGAGGTTTCCATCAAGAGCAGAGTCCTGTGTTCTGTAACAACAAATGTAACAACATTACTCTGAAGGACAGACCTGACTTTTATGGTTGACATAACACTGGGGTAATTCAGGTTTACTGTATTACTTCAGCTTTTGAAGAAACATGAAAACTAATTTATTGCATTTAATTACGCTCAATCATATGTTCAACCACGTAATAATGCAGACATATTTTTAGTTCAACAGAATCAGCTAATAAGTCCTTTAAGTATACTCACTATGCAGCTGCCTGACCGACATGTGCATTAACATGCATCCAAACAACATCTGTAAATGTAATCAGCTTTTAGAAATTGTCTATCAATGTTTTATTATTTATTTAAAGGATTTTTGCTTTTTGGGGGGGTTTCTAGTTTGACTTATTGTGGCGGAGGCCAGCAGGTGTCACTGTGCATGTGGTAGTCAAGAGGCCTCACTCCCCCGACATCCAAACCATACTCTGACCACTCAGGCCAGAGCACAGGTTTTGGCCTACTGGACAGAGCGTCCGCCTCCCATGCCAGAGGTCACGGATTTGCGTTCCAAGGGGAGTGAGTGGGAGGAGTCCAACACAACGCATAGTCAGCTGCTAAACTGTTACAAAAATGTGTGCAAATATGCTGTTTTTTGTTTGTTTTTAAATGTATTCACGGTTCATCCCATCATTAAAAAAAAAAGGAGTCATTTGACTCAGGAGATGTGAGTCGAAGTTAAAGTGGTTCAGTCAAAAAATGTGGCAATTCCACCACCAAACTAACAGGGTCTGGACCATCAAAGAAATGAAGCAAAAGTGGTTACTGGCTTATTTTATACAAAATAAAAATATACTGGTTGAGAAGGCCACACCAAGGGTTTTCAAAGTGTGGGAGAATGAGCCCCCACCCACCGACACACATACACACAATTTCAATATCTGAGTGTGTCTCTTTTTATTCTTTTACACATCTTAAACACATTTTAAGAGCAGCTGATTATACACACGTGGCCTATGGGAGGGTATTTTTAAATGTCATGATGAGAAAGGTATTGTTATAATCTGAAGACAGATAGGTGTCAACTAAACTTTGCTGTTTTTGCTCTTTTTGCTATGTTTGAAAATTGGAACAATTTGTGCTTGTCACAGATTCACCAGCATCTGATGTGATTAGATTTTATTTGATAAATGTCAAGCTGACATGTCCCTCTTCAAGATATAAATAGATAAAATAGCCAGTCATAGTGACAATAGGCAGAGCAATATTGCAAATATTTTGTTCTTTCCCACATTTCTGAAATAGGAGGTAACTTCAGTGTAAAAGACACACATCATTGCCTAACAGCTCAAAGGTGCAAATGTAAGACACATATTTCTGAAATCTATAGAATCTGCTTGTTCTATTGATATCTAATGTTCATTTGTATGTAAAACCAATCTCTTTATATGATGTGTCTAATAACGGTGAAAATGTGACCTCTGCAGTAGCCACAACAACTGATTTTGGCCCTTTTCCAGCATAGTGCATTTCCATGGCAACCAAACTGATTTTGTTGAAAATATGTAGGGTATGCCATTTTTCCTCAAAATAAGCTGGTGTGAAAAGTTTCAATAAGATCTGCTGACCCGACTTTCCACCCCATGGCTGATTTTCTTATTCAGCAACATATTTGTGCATTTTTGAGGAGCTGTCTATGCATTTACACATTTTACAGCCTTTGTAAACACTTTAAACATTTTTAAAGAACTTTCTATTCTTCTATTTTTATTTTCTATCTTCTATTTTTAGCCGTTACAGAAGCGGTTGATTACAGACCCGCTGTAAGGTCTTTCCCGCTAAAACACTTGGTAAAAGATAAAAGAACTGTGCCACCCCCCGCCCGTAATTGTTGTCCAGTGTAACATACACTTATATTGTCCATTGTAGCTCTATGTAATCTACGCTTTAGAAATAGTTACAAACCTTTAAAACAACAGTAAAATGCTCAATGCAGCGACTAAATTAAAAATCAAATTTTAAGAAAATGCCTTAGTCGTAGTCACCTGCGGTGCCTGTCACCCAGCACTTCTAGGACCTGTTGGTATGCTCTGCGTGTGGTTGCCTGGATGTAGGCCAGAAACCCTGCAGTTGTGAAGAGGTTAATGTTTGCATCCTCGGGGGGAGAGAGAGGAGGACATGGCCGGACTGTGGCAGCAGATGGGGAAGGGGTTATACTGGTAGAAAACAGGGACAAAGATACCTTTAAAACACACAAGAAATGGCAACAAAATAAAAAGGCAGCAGCAGTGAGGCAGTGTTGTTGTGAGGTTCCTGTGTAACACCGGATGCTTACCTCACATCACATCTGCTGGTCTGACTGCTGTGGCGGCCAGATGCGTTCTCACTGGCACTGCGTTCTCTTCGAGACCGGGAATGGAAATGGGCCTAGGAATGGTATGTAGATTTTACACCATGGCAGATACACAATCCAAGTTACAGGTTAAAGTGCTTTATTTTCACTCTCTTTCAAAGTATGGTACTGTAGCTTACACTCTGGCCACATTGTCACATAGGAACAGGAGTTTACCAGTATCTTATTCTTAAAAGTGAAATAAACCCAGACTACATCATCTGAACTCCAACTCCACAGAGCTCAGCAAAGTATTAAATCATAGTTATATCACCTACTATAGTGAAGAAAGTGAGGCAAGAAGAAGAAGAAGAAAAAAAAAAAAAAAAAAAAAAACCAAAAGCCTTTTTTGTGGCAAGTAGGTAGGACTGGCGGCTCTCGCATAGGGCCAGCCCTCCGGGACAGGTACTACCATAAGGTTTAAAAACGTCTATGTACACACTTTAAAAGGACATTGTTCATATTGTATTTACATTGATACATAAATGTATTGTACAGTGCATCCAGAAATTATTCACAGCACTTCACTTTTTACACATTTTGTTATGCTACAGCCTTATTCCATAATGGATGAAATTCATTCTTTTCCTCAAACTTCTACATACAATAACCCGTAATGACAATGTGAATAAGGTTTTTTTTTGTTGTTTGTTTCTTTTTTTTTAGATTTGTGCAAATTTATAAAAAAAAAAAAAAAAAAAAAAAAAACAAAAAAAAAAAAAAAAAAAAACAACAACAACAAAGAAATCACATGTACATAAGTGTTCACAACATTTGCCATGAAGCTCAAAATTGAGCTCAGGTTCATCCTGTTTCCACTGATCATCCTTGAGATGTTTTTACAGCTTAATTGGAGTACACCTGGAGTAAATTTAGTTGACTGGACATGATTTGGAAAGGCACCACCTGTCGACATACAAGTTCACACAGTTGACAAGGCATGTCAGAGCACAAACCAAGCATGAAGTCAAAGGAATTGTATGTAGACCTCCAAGACAGGATCGTCTCGACACACAAATCTGGGGAAGCGTATAGAAACATTTCTGCAGCTTTTAAGGTCCCAATGGGCACAGTGGCCTCCAATATCTATAAACAGAAGACCATCAGGATCCATCAGGACTCTTCCTAGAGCTGGCCACACGTCTAAACTGAACAACTGGGGGGAGAGACATTACTCTTTTGAAAAAATGATTGGCCATTTGAATTTTCAATAGGCAGCTAGGTAGGGGTCAATTGAAGAATTACACAGGGGTCAAAATTAAATGATGCTCCAATCATATTGAAAACTACACCACATTATTTGTCTGATCACAAAGATTCCAAAAAGGTATAGTTTGGACTACCTGTGACTGAATATTATGGCGTTATGGGGTAAAAACAGCAAGAATGGTGACAAAAGTCAATTGTGATGCAAAGTTAATAGGGATTTAAAAAGGAATGGTTTGGACCATCTATCATGCTTAGTTATCATGTTACGGGTTAAAATATGTCATGTCATCGAAACCAATGGATGTCAACAACTGACCTTTACTTTGCAGACCAAACATTCACCACAGTCAAAACTATTCCATTTATTAATCCTATTAGCTTAACCAATTATTTGAACCACATTTTACCAAAATTGGAGCAACTTTCAACCCCCGTACAAACTGAAATTGACCTTTTTTTTTGCCATTTTTGCTGTTTTTACTGCATAACTCCATAACATTCAGTCACAGACAGTCCAAACTACACCTTTTTGGAAGTCTTTGTGATCAGACAAATAATATGATGTAGTTTTCAATATGATTTGAGGCATGTTTTAATTTTGACCCCAGTGTAATCCTCAATTGACCCCTACCTGGCTGCCTACTGCAAATTCAAATAGCCAATCTGTTTTTCCAAAGAGTAATGGCTAAGGAGTATTGTCCTGAATTTGTTGCTTCTATCACCAGTTGCAAGATTGTTTCAGTTATCTGCTGCATTACTAAGAAACTAAATAGTTTATTTGACGAGTATCATGGTTGTCATTTATAGCCTGATCAGCTAACACCGTCTCCACAACTATTTTTATTGTGGTGTACTGTTTTGGAGCGCACAAGTCCAGCTGAAAATTAAAAGGAAAATAAGTGTTCAAAAGATGAGAGGAATGAGGTGTACCATGATTTCTGCAGCTTAAAGGTGTCACAAATCAACAGTGCAATGAAGATTTGCCATTATTCAACTCTCCACTCCTGTTTTAATATTCTAACACCAGAACAAAGTGCATTAGTGCAGCACAGTCACTGTGCATGCCCCTGGGCATCGTGAGAGGTGCACATAAATGTTTTACCTTTGTTTGCGTGGTAATAATCCAAACATGGAGTCAGTCATGTACGTAAGCCCAGCACTTAGACAGCAATTGTAGCAGTAGTACTGGGGTTTCCACCACTCTGGGGTTTTTAATTTAGAGTCAGTGATTGAGAGCCACACGGGTTCAATTATGGCTGAGCTGTTAAAGTATCTGTTGGAAGCAAATTCATTTTGGATTATTACAAAATACTTTACTTTGCAAAGTACAAAGTTGTCACAGCAAAGAAAAAAATAATCCTGCAGAGAGGCAGAGAGAGGAAAAAGAGATGCATCAATAAACATTTTAGAGTCAAATCACAGCCCTCTAAATCATAATTGAACCAAATCAGAGGTGCCTAAGAGTCACAC
Organism: Thalassophryne amazonica; assembly: GCF_902500255.1. Classification (NCBI taxonomy): domain Eukaryota; kingdom Metazoa; phylum Chordata; class Actinopteri; order Batrachoidiformes; family Batrachoididae; genus Thalassophryne; species Thalassophryne amazonica. The sequence goes on along the minus strand of NC_047114.1, from coordinate 31,757,402 downwards.
CCATAGTATAAAGTTCAACCCTCCCTGTGATGACTTCATCGTCCAGCGAGATGTTTTACCGCAGACATTGTGATTTTCCAATTAAGTAGGCATCGGACTAACCCACAAACATACAATGCAAATCCTTCTGGCCATCTCTATATTCATCAGCACTCTCAGCTCAAACATTGCAGCTGTAGTGCTGTTCAAAGCATGAAACCATATTGCTGCTCATTAGTGAACATACACACATTTACCTCTGCAGTGAAACTGTCACTGTTACCGGATACTTCTAATGATGTTTTTTGTTAACTCATTGGCAACAAGAAGTAGTTAATCTGAGTCTTTATCGCCCGATCCAATAATATTAATTGGCCAGTTAGCCCTCAGCATTGTTTGCACTCTTAAATAATAATAATAATGCACCAATTTTTTTCTGGGTGAAAAGATGATCCCCAAAGCATCAAAAATAGAGCCAAAGTTGAAAATATCAACCTTTCCTTTAAAACTTACCGAGTTGCTGGCACGGCTCTGTGAAGCAGCAGGGTTGCTCAGTCTCAAGGGAGTCCGGTGGCAGTTGTGTGAGAGTTGAGGACGTGTGGCGGTGCCTTCATGGTAAGGTCTGCAGAGGGATGCACTGAATAAGGTCCAAGTCATGAGGATGAGGGAAGTGAGGGTCCTCGACAGGCCCTGTAAAGTGATGATGATGAGTTGGAAAAGAACATTTTTAACCAATGATAACCATGACCACTTTTTTTTTTTTTAAAGAAAATACTTAGATGCAAACAAAACATAAACAAAACAAACAAAAATCACATAGCATGAAGGATATACAGTGGGGAAAATACGTATTTGACCCCCTGTCAGTTTTGCAGGTTTTTCCCACCTCCAAAGAATGGAGAGGTCTGTAATTTTATCGTAGGTACACTTCAACTGCAAGAGACAGAATCTAAAAAAAAAATAAAAATAAAAATACAGAAAATCACATTGTATGATTTTAAATAATTAATTTGCATTTTTAATGCATAAAATAAGTATTTGACCCCCTACCAACCAGAAAGAATTCTGGCTCACACAAACCTGTTCATTTTTCTTTAAGAAGCCCTCTTATTCTGCACTCTTTACCTGTATTAATTGCACCTGTTTGAACTTGTTACCTGTATAAAAGACACCTGTTAACACACTCAATCACACTCCAACCTGTCCACCATAGCCAAGACCAAAGAGCTGTCTAAGGACACCAGAGACAAAACTGTAGACCTGCACAAGGCTGGGAGGGACAATAGGACAACAGGCAAGCAGCTTGGTAGAAGACAACAACTGCTATGATTATTTATTAGAAAGTGGAAGAAACATAAGATGACTGTCAATCTCCCTCGGTCTGGGATTCCATGCAAGATCTCACTTTGTGGGGTAAGGATGATTCCGAGAAAGCTCAGAACTACACAGGAGGACCCGATCAATGACCTGAAGAGAGCTGGGACCACAGTCACAAAGATTACATTAGTAACACATGCTGTCATGGTTTAAAATCTTGCAGGGCAGCAAGGTCCCCCTGCTCAAGCCAGCACCTGTCCAGGCCTGTTTGACGTTCACCAGTGACCATCTGAATGATCCAGAGGACGCATGGAAGAAGGTTATGTGGTCAGATGAGACCAAAATAGAGCTTTTTGGAATCAACTCCACTTACCAAGTTTAGAGGATGAGAACAACCCCAAGAAAACCATCTCAACCTTGAAGCATGGGGGTGGAAACATTATACTCTGGGGGTGCTCTTCTGCAAAGGGGACAGGAGGACTGCACCGTATTGAAGGGAGGATGGATGGGGTCATATATTGCGAGAGTTTGGCAAACAACCTCCTTCCCTCAGTAAGAGCACTGAAGATGGGTTATGCTGGGTCTTCCAGCATGACAATGACCCCAAACACACAGCCAGGACAACTAAGGAGGGGCTCCGTAAGAAGCATTTCAAGGTCCTGGAGTGGCCTGGCCAGTCTCCAGACCTGAACTCAATAGAAAATCTTTGGAGGGAGCTGAAACTCCAAAGCTGAAAGATTTGGAGAAGTGGACCAAAATCCCTGCTGCAGTGTGTGACAACTTGGTCAAGAACTACAGGAAACGTCTGACCTCTGTAATGGCAGACAAATGTCTCTGTACCAATTGTTGAGCTCTGTTTTTCTAGGGGGTCAAATACTTATTTTATGCAATAAAATGCTAATTAATTATTTAAAAATCATACTATGTGATTTACTGGATTTTTTTAGATTCTGTCTCTCACAGCTGAAGTGTACCTACGATAAAAATTACAGACCTCTCCATTCTTTGTAGGTGGGAAAACCTGCAAAACTGACAGGGGGTCAAATACTAATTTTCCCAACTGTAAATTAAATACAAAATATAAATAAATGCTGGTGTGCCTCAATTAATGCAAAGTGCTTGTTTATTTTCATCAGATACACATTCACTTACAAACCATGTCAGCACACCTGCTGCAAGTTCACTTTCAGAGCTTTTTCTTCTGTTAATCTTTTATACTCAACACAATGGCAATGCGTACACTTCAGGCTTAAGGAAAATATATATTGGGCATGTTTTCAAGAATAAATCTTTTAAATGAAGTCCAGTATGCTGTGCACACCTGCTACCATAAGTCTCTCAGGAACCTGCATCATAGTTGTGTGAGTGGTGACGGGCTGCTGGCGGGGAAGAGACTCTGTGTGGTTCTCTGGGGCCACCTTGAGGATCTCTGGGATTCGCATACGCTGGTTGATGCCCTCCCTGTACTGCAGTTCATAATGGATGCGGTTTATTTCAGCCACCTCTGCAGTGGGGGGAGGCGAGAACATTGGTGCACTCATCCAGCCTGTGGATGTACATAACAAAGGAATGGAAAATACTGAAAAAGACTGCCTTAAAGTACATGTTTGAAGATACTGCTCAATGGTTCCTACTGCCCCCACAAAAAGATGATCAGTTATTCCAAGAGCAAACTGGAGGTACAAACTGTGTGTGTGTTTATGTGTTTTTGTTTTAACTTGCTTCGCTGGTCCTGCGGCTTATATTTAGAAGTGATTTATAGAGGAAAAAAATACTATATCATCATCTCTGGCCATGAGATTGTGCAGAAGGTTGCACAATTTAGCTGGATAGTCAACTACCATAAAAAAAGAGAAGAAACTCTGAGGTTCTGGGTCTTAGAGAACAACTGAAATGAATAAATCACACTCTCAAACTGAAAGACTGTGCTCTGGAATAACAAGAGGTAAAAACCTTCAACTCTGCACTCAGCTGTTGTGGTGTAATGGATCACAGTGGTTCTGTGATCTGTACAGCCCCCCCCACAAGAGTCTGACATGCATATGCAGTAGGGCTGCAGCTATCGATTAATCGAGTAATCAGATAAAAGTACTTTTGCGTTTTTAAACATCATCAATAGTCCAGGGATCTCCCTACTAAGCAATGGCACAATGTTGCAGCGCCAAGTCTTGACATTTTGTTGAAATGGCAATGGGATGTGGCTTTCTGTTTTGTTTTTTAACCATTTTTAAGTTTTTTTTTTTTTAAGGTTGGTGGACTGGGTCCCTGCATGATTTTTGTTTAATCCCTTTCTATGCAATTCAGCAGATGCATTTCAGCTGGAGGTTGAACATGCAAGCCTCGAAGTATGTTTTTTAATTATTTTATTAAGTTATAGTGTTGGTGAAGTGTTGTGTGTTGCCCAAAAAGCGAAAATTAAAAAGCGAAACACTCGGTGCGAGTCTGAGCAAACACAGAAGAAAGAGTGGACTTTTGCTTTCACAAAACTGTTTGTCAGTGTGGCCGGAACAGAGCTGTGACTCGTCCGGTCTGAGAAGAGTGCTGAGAGCCCCTCACACCAGGCAGAGAGAGACAGCAGTAAACAGTCACTCCCCACGTAGAGGTGACCGTGTGTTTTTTAAAAAGACAAACACTGCTTCACTTTAAATGTGCAGTAAGCTATTTCAGATGATCGGCGTGGACTCTCTTTCTCTTAACCCTCTGGGGTCGGAGGGCATTTTTTGGACAGTTCACTTGCCTGCCATAAATGTTTTATTATTGCTGTTAACAGCTCTCCCTGCATCCCACAATCAAGTTTTATGTCTCATTTTTTTCAGGACAACCTGTGCTTTCAGAATATATATGTTTTGTTGTGTTTTATAAGAGTAATAAAGGCAACTGTTTTGACACTTTATAAAGGTAATCTGAGGTCTTGTGTGAAAGTCTGTACAACAAAAAGGTTCAAACAATAAACACAAATGCACATTTTGAACAATATATACAAAATGGTCTATGAGTTTTGTTGTCCACTGATATGATAAACAATGCTGTATGTATGTATGTATGTATGTATGGATGGATAGATGGATAGATAGACAGATAGATAGATAGATTTGCGCGTTGGGACGGAGGCGCAGGGCACAGAACAAAAAGCAACGCCGTGATGAAGCCTCACAGGACAAGTTGTGGCATGTCCAGCTCATCCACAATTTCTCGGATAGTCACACGACTGAAAAGCCACCGAAAGCCGTCTGAATTTTCCAAATGGTGCAAGAGCTGAGCATGTTAAGGCTTGTCCTGTGAGACCAACACGGAGGTGCTTTCGTCCCGCGCCATGAGCAGCTCCGTGGCGAATTTCTCTGCTCCTCTTTCCATTACAAAAACTCCTGTAACAGTGGAATGTGCCGAAAAAGTGCTATGTCCAGCTGTCTTGCCATTTCTCTGGTAGTCAGATGACGTCCCGGATCAACAAAGCGTTCACTTACGAAATGATCTGGTCGTTTGAGCCTGTCGATTGCCGCTCGGTGCGCGGCTCGCCATCCGCTGCTGTGGACCGTCTTTAATCCAGTTGTAATTGTCCTTAATCTGTGTGATCCCCATAAGATCTTCACTGAAAGCCATCTGAATTTTCCAATGGTTTCCACTTGGCTGTCTCTCACACTTTCTGAAAAAATTTTGATGAAGCAAAGCGGCAGTCGATCAGCCAATTTCCTGACAATGAAAATCCGACGAGGGGGCTGGACCACTCCTCCCACAAGGCGTGCTCACAGGCGAATGACGCAACCGACAGGCGTAAAAAAACTCACGCATGCGCATGAAGGTTCAAGCTTGGCTGATGCAATCACACATGATTCAAATCCATATAGTTTTTGCAAAAAATAAAAAGGTCCGTTACTTTTCTAACAGACCTTGTAGATCCAGAATCCAATATAGTTTTGAGGAATTCACAAGTCTGGTGAAGTAGGGACTTGAAGGTTAAAAGCAGAGAGATAAGGGAGAGTGGAGGAGATGTGACTGCCCTCGTCAGAGTCCCAAGCAGAGAGCAACAGAGTTATCCAGTAACATTTACATGCAAACTAGTGGAGCAATCCTGATAGTTACACAGTCTTTGTTTGAGCACGTGAGATTGTCATCAGAGGCTCTCTGTCTGCTCCTGCTTTCACTGATCGCTGTGCATAATGGTGCAGGGCACACTGAGTATGTACTCACTGGAGCACCCAGGGGGCTATTCAAACAGGCCAACTAGTAACACATCACTCCTGAAAACGTTCTTTGGCTTTTCACGTGAGGTAAATCTGCCCTACCATTGGATTTTGGAAAACCATGTGACGGTGAACCAATTCCGATTGGACACTCACATTGCGCACATCATCACACAGCTTCTATGAGGAGTACAAAGATGGCTGATGATGACGAAAGTCAGCGGAGTGAACTTTCCAGCAAAAAAAAAGTAAGTTTCTATCTCATATCATTCAAAAGTTATTTATAATTTAGTAAAGCTTGGTCTTAGCCATCTTATACGACGGCGTTCACCCCAGAGGGTTAAAAGGCTTTATTATACTCTGTGTGTCGCTTTGGAAAGCTGTAGCCTTTCGCACTAAATTCATTAACAGTTACACGGCATATGCGCATGCTCTAGTCTTGTTTTTTCTGGTGATGTTGCAGCACCACACACAGGCCTGGCATATTTACTACAACGTTAAATGAAGCTTCGTGGCACAGAATTTGCCTCAATCATTTTTTTGTAATCGAATTATTCGAGTTACTTGACTAATCATTTCAGCCCTAATATGCAGCGTGCCAAGGATGTAATAAAATCATCAGGATGTATTTACTTGTCTGTCTGTTAGCAGGATTACGTCAAACCTACTGCACGGACTTTGACGAAATTTTCATCACAGATACATATTAAGCCCTGGTCAGACCACATAATAAACGACGACTAATGAGCCATGTAACATTAATTTTTTTGTGCGAGTCAAGTTATTCAAGAAACGTGGGACAATAGTGGCTGTTAGAGGCAGATTATTCGGCTAACGGGGCTCATCTTTGAACGTGACGTTAATTTTGTGAAGTTCAAAATTTAGCAGACATAGTGTAGGGCGATTTGTGTACGAGGTACTACGAGGACAAACGAGGATATCAGAGGCATGTTAGTGGCAAGTATGAAGCTGTTAGAGGCCCATTATCCAAGAACCTGGCAGCTATGAGGACAGGAAAGGCTACCTGCAACAGAGCAAGTTCCACTCTGAGAAAGTCCTTGTAGCCTTTTTTAACATCCGTTTCCTGCAATTCCTTCAGAAGAACATCATAATGTCCATGCAGTGGCCTATGCAGGATCCACTGTCTGACCCAGCACCTCTTCTTCTTTTTTTGTTGCTTCCTCATCTCCTTCTGCAGCAAACGACCAGCAGCAGCCAAATTTTAGATGATGTTCTGCAAGGCAATCTTGACCTTCCTTTGATGTGGCAACATCTTCAATGGATGCTGTGAATTGATAACCCCCATTTTATATAGGGACCAAGTCTGGGAGGGGTGGAAGGTTGGGCCAAACCCATGCCTAAACATGGTCCTACGTGTCGTAAAGTGGTGCTACATGGCTCATACTTGGCTCTATGTGGCTGTACAAGCCATTCGAGGCACAAATGACAGGTCAGTTGTGGCTCATTAGAAGCTGATACCTAGCACATGCAAAGTACATAGAGGCTTCTTCGTAGTAGATGCGTGACAGATTTATAAATGGCTCATTATTTGAATAATCACTGAAATTTCTGACAAATCCATACGTGGCTCATTATTCATGGCTTTATCATTCGGTCTGACCAGGACTTTAGGCTATGGAAGAATCCATTAGCTTTTGGAAGGAAACTGAGGTTCCAGCAGCATTGCATAGCAGCACACAGTGTAAGAAGCACACAGAGCATCAAAAGTGAAAGTAAAACAAACAAGCAAACCAACAACAACAACAAAAAAAACAATTTGCAAATATAATACAAATATCAGACGTACTGATTGCTACTGGTTTATTGGCTACTACTGTTTCTCTCCTTCCCATCCTCTGTCTTCCTCTTAGGCCTCGTACCCCCGACTGAGGAGTTGTACAGTCTGATGGCCTGAGGGACTTTATATGGGCTTAAAGGATAACTTCAAAACTAGTTCACAGATTCTCACCAAATTTGCACCACAGATAGATATTAGTGTATGGAAGACTCCATTTTGGAAGTGATCTGGATCTGGACTGGTAGACGTCAGAAATCTCTGATTGCTCTTGTTGTGGTTTGCAATTAATTAAAGTTTACACAAATGTGATTTTGTGCCATGGTACCTTGTTTTTAAAGTGATAACTCTATTCATTTCCATGCAGTTATGGTAAAAAGCACAGTCTGACTGGAGGTTAAAGCAGCTCCATGTGTACATCCTACAGTCACAAACACAGCCAATTAAAAACAGCTTCATACTATGTTTACTGCATGCTCAGTACACTTATATTATATTGACTATCTATGACTGAATTCTATGGCGTTATCAGGTAAAAATAGAAAAATGGTGACAAAGGTCCATTTCACTTTATCCAGTGGTCAAAAGTTAGGACCCCCTAGCACATAGTATGAATAAGTACAAATCAGGGTGAATCACTGCAGAACAGCTCGTATGAGCGAACCACAAAAACACCGAGCTGACGGGCAGGCGTGAACGATCCTGCTGCGACGGTATCGTGTCTTCCATACCTAAAAGAGGTGGGCGGATCGATCCCAATATCGATAATATTGATACCAAAGCTGGTATTGATATTGGACGATCCTCGTGTAAAAAGATCGATACTCAAGATTTTTTTCTCTCCCGCACGCACTGACTGCTGCGCACGCAGATTCATCAAAGTCTACTCTGTCTGTAACAGCAGTGCTGCGCTGTCACACAACACGGAGCAGTGCTACTCTCTGTCTGTAAGAGCAGTGCTGCACTGTCTCACACAACACGGAGCAGCGCGCCATTGTATTGTGGTTTGTCAGCCCTCTACCTCAGGAGATTTTGTTTTCAGTTGAGTGATATTTTTTTAAACAAAAATGTTGATGGTGATAATAAAGTATTTTGTTGTCACATACAATATTTTGTGAAATTCTATCCTAGGTCGTTCGGATCCTTTGGATCTATGAAGCTTAAATATGGAAAAGTATTGGTATCGATATCGGCAATACTGGGCCTGTATTTACTTGGTATCGGATCAATACCAAAATTCCCGGTATCGCCCACCTCTAGTTCTTAATGAGCCACCACAAGATTTTCACCGGCCTCCCACTAAATATTTTCTGCAGACGCAACAGCAGACAGGCAATCTTAAGAAATACTAGACCCAAACAGATCTAGTGGTGCCTCAGATTACATAGTAAATGTAAATGTCTTCACATAATGTCAGAGTCCAGAGTACACAAATATTGCACTCTGCGCATGTTAGCTAACCGCATAATGGGGAGCCACTACATTAGGTGTGACAGCACATTAGCAAAGCAGCTAATGACAGGCTAACAACTTAAGGTTTTCTTAGCTACTTACCGTTAACAACGTAACTTGAGCACAGGAATGTAAAATGTAATGTGTCCAAATTAAAGCTAATGCACGTTTTCTGCGTTTAAAATCAACGGCATCAAGCAAGCAAGAAGAGCACATTAGCTATCAAAATAATACACGCACAGCAGCGATAACTGATGCTGGGGAGCGTAACGGCACTAGGTAACGTCACGTGTAGGTGTTACTTGTTATGAAAAATCTACATGAAGGTGATGGTGTTTCATAAAAAAATCAAAAACAAACAGGAAAATAAACGTGATTTTTTTTCCCATCTGTGTCATAACTAATTATCGACAACCGGCCGGGATGAAGTCGCGGTACAGCCATCTTACGACTCTCTCAAGAGCCACTGAGCCACACTCACGAGTGCCACTAACTTAGCTTATGACAAGCTAAAAGTGGACTCTCTCGTTATGGCCGAACAACTCTCCAGTTTCTGGGTATTCTGTGTTAGTACGCGCCCGTGACCGACGTGCTTGATGAATTCCTGCGCAAAAAGTAGTGCCCAGATAATTGTGATATACTCCTGTGAGATAATGAGTATATCTCATCTAAATTAATTCTAAAATTTACCAGTAATAAAAATTTTAAAGATAACTAAAGAGTGGCTGTAATAAATATTTAAGAAACTTAAAGTTTATGAGCAACTTCCCCTGTTATCGCTGAAGAACATTGTAAACATTGACAGGATGGAGTTTGATGCGGAAGATTTCAGAAAGATAAGATTGGAATGGTTTGATTACCATTTACAGCTGGCGATGAAAGACTTGGCTGTTAACTTCGTATTAAAGTCAGAACAAGAAGCTGCACTGAAAGAGATCTATCTGGGAAGAGACACATTCTGTGGGTTGTTGCTCCAACAAGAGTGGCATGCTGAGCAGTGTGGCGAAAGTAGTCCAGTGAGCTCAAGCTGTGGGAGCGAGCTATCCCACAATTCCAAAATAGCAGAGATGTCGGTCCAATGAGAGCAACACTCTGAGCAGGGTGCCACTGATTTCTACATATTACTGGATGGCTCATTGGCCAATATTTTTTAAGCAAACCGGCTGCCATATTACCACTCCGATGTCCCGCTCCTGAACGCTCTTTCCTACTGATCTTTAATGAGGAGCACACAACATTATTCTTTGTAATTTTGTAAAAAAAAAAAAAACAAACCTTAATGTGCAGCTATAAGCTGCGCAAATCGCCAGATCAAAGGCTGGGGACAAACATTTCACCTGTGAGTATGATTGAAATGAGAAGTAATGAACAATAATTTGAAGAGTTCTATCCCTCCAGCATATATGCAACGATAATATGAGTGAAGCGTCGCGCAGCGGCGCGAAGCTCACTCATGGTACAGGGCGTCCTAAACAGGAAGTGCCAATTTTCTAATCCACAGTAAAACAGGAAATGTTCAAATGTCAAACACTTCCTGGATCGACACTTCCTGGATTGATAGATGAGATCCCATGGAATCTCAGTAGCAAGCTCACACTTAAACAGGAAGTGCCAATTTATTAGTCACAGTGAAACAGGAAATGTTCAAATGTCAAACACTTCCTGGCATGGGTGGAGCTAGAGTGGAGGCCAGGGTTTCATTGGACTCTCCTGAAATCTGATTGTACACAGATGATTGACATGTCACAGCACCACACGTCTAGTTGAAAGACCTGTATTTTCAACTCAGTGAGTCACATTGACTGCAAGGTTCCTCTGTCCAGTAGTTGGTGCTGTGCACCACAAAAAGTTCTAATCCACCTTACTAGAAGAAGAAAAATGTTTGCTCCAGATTTGAACTGAACAAATTGTTTGAACTATGGACTTCTAATCACACCAAACTTATACTGGTGAGTAGATGACTGTATTTTATGCCAGAAATGAGGTCCAGGTTGTTAAAAGCAGCATTTCTCCTTTGATTCGGGTTGCCTTATATACACGTTTAAGATAACAGACAGCAGCTGGTTCATGCTCTTGGCTTATTAGTGCAGCAGATAACTGAAACAATCCTTCAGATGGTGATACAAGCATCAAATTCAGCACAAATACAACTGGAGCAAAATTACTGGAGCAACTTTAACTTTTGACCCCTGTACAAACTGAAACTGACCTTTGTCACCATTCTTGCTGCTTTTACCTCATAACTCCATAACATTCTGTCACAGATTGTCCAAACTATACTTTTTTTTTTTTGGACTCTCAGGCAAATAATGTGGTGTAGTTTTCTATATGATTGGAGCATCTTTTAATTTTGACCTCTGTGTAATTGTTCAATTGACCCCTATCTGGCTGCCTATTGAAAATTCAAGTGGTCAATCAGTTTTGTTTTAGAAGACTTCATGTCTATGGATTATTTGTGCCAAATTTGATGCTTGCAGGATTCCACTCTAAATATTCTCTTATCTGCTGCACTATATATGAGATGTAAGATGCTGCTCCTCACTTTCTCAATTTCACTCAAAAGTATTGGAACACTTGGTATTTCACACATTTTAATTTGTTTATTCCATTTCAAATACATGTTTTTCTAAAATTTTCTTCATTAACTCAAACTGAAATCAAATCTCTACAACTTGATATAAATGAATTAAAAATATAAAATCCAGCTTCCCGATGAAGTGGTGTAGAGGAGGATTTTCTTAAAAAGAAGACCTGAAAGTTCATCTACAATTTGACAGAAAGTAAATTTGAGATGAAAGCCTAGATTTGATGTTTTGGTGAAAGAAACTTTAGTATTTCTTCATAATTGATGTAAATAAAGTCCAAGACATATTTAGTGACTTGGAAATGTTCATGTTTCCATCCCCTGACTTGTCTAAATAAAACTGGCAATGAAACTGATTATTATTTACATGTTTTATCAAGTTTTAGAGATTTGCTCTTTCAGTTTGAGTTTGAGGAAGATAATTTTAGAAATTTTTATTCATTTTATTTTAATTTTTTTGTATTTCTTGTATTTAAAACGGCATAAACAAATTAAAATGTGTGAAATTCCAAGTGTTCCAATACTTTTAGAGGGTACTGTATCCTAACCTTATGATGAGTGCAAAATGAGTGTGGTATTATTACTGTTTTGTTTAAGAATGTTTAATTTTCACTGTTCCTGCACTTTGTGTTAAATCAGTCATATCGTATATCATATTGATATGAAAATATAGTAAGGTATATCTTCTATTATACATTCTAAATCTAAGGTGGAACTCTACTAGTGTTTACTAAGGTACACATAAATATCGAGAGAGAGAGAGAGAGAGAGAGAGAGAGAGACAGACAGCGCCACTTAGGTGCCTGGTCTTGAGAACCAGGGATGGTAGGTTGAACAGCTTTTTCATCCCATGTGAACTCTCCCTACCCACCTAAGCGGCTCAAGAATATGGACAGCATGTATATAAGTGACATTTACATGACAATTTATATGACAGTATTGAGATACGATAATTTGGCTATATTGTACAGCCCTACTGTCAAATAGATGAAAACTTTGAATATTAATTTACATCTACATTAAAAAAAATGCTTAAAGTGGCAGGGGGTTAAGAGGGCTGTAATTGGGCATCAGCTGAAAAGCAAAAAAGAAAAATGCTTAAAAAGGTGGGGAGTATGGGGGGCAGAGCCCCTCCAGAAGGTGAAAGGCAAAATAAGGAAAATGCTTAAAAAGGTAGGGGTGGGGGGTGGGGGTCTAGGGGGCAGAAGCTGAAAGGTTTTAGTCATGCTAATGCTCCCAAGAACCATTTTACTGAAAAAAGTCTGAAGGCCCTAAAGGACATGGTTAGATGGCAAGGAGCTTTTCCAGGCATGTAAGAGACAAATAAAGAAAAATGCTTAAAAAGGTGGGGGGTCTGGGGGGGGGGGGGGGGGGGGGACTGAAAGGTTTTTGCCATGCTAATGCTCCCCGAAGCATTTACTCAAAATAAAGTCTGAAGGATCTAAATGACATGGTGAAATGCTGACGAGCTTCGCTCATTCATGTCCGCGACATATGCATATTATCATTTCAAAACCAACATAAATCAATTGAACACCCATCAAAGCATAGGCATACACATTTTCATTCATTTGATATGCTAAAACCCTTAAACACATTATGGCACAAGTATACACTCTGTTCACCTTTATTCATTCCATACAATACCTAGTTCATTTGAACCGGCATGGTGTACATACTTGTAAACATTTGTTACTTTTTGAAAATGATGAACACAAAACCTTTTATTCAGTTTGGCAACTTTTAGCATTGTTAGCATGCAAAGCTAATTCTGAGTAAAATAGCATATACAAGGTCTATTAGAAAAGTATCCGACCTTATTATTTTTTTCAAAAACCATATGGATTTGAATCACGTGTGATTACATCAGACATGCTTGAACCCTCGTGGGCATGCGAGAGTTTTTTCACGCCTGTCGGTTACGTCATTCGCCTGTGGGCAGTCTTTGAGTGAGGAGTCGTCCACCCGCTCGTCGATTTTTTTCCTTGTTTAGGAATGGCTCAGAGACTGTTGCTTTGTTTGATAAAATTTTTTTCAAAACTGTAAGGCACAATTGAGTGGACACCATTCAATAAATTCAGCTGGTTTTCGGTAAAAATTTTAACGGCTGATGAGAGATTTTGGTCTGGTAGTGTCGCTTTAAGGACGGTCCACGGCGCCTGACGGCGATCTGCGCTTCGAGGCGGCAGCGTCTCGCCGTTTCAAGTTGAAAACTTCCACATTTCAGGCTCTGTTGACCCAGTAAGTCGTCAGAGAACAGAGAACTTTCAGAAGAAGTCGGCATGAGGAGTTTATTCGGACATTCCATTGTTAACGGTCATTTTGTAATGAAAGAACGTGCGGGCAGAGTCGCATGTCGGGCTGGACCCGACCGCGGGGGGTCGCGGCAGGAAAAACACCCCCGTTGGAAATCTTAACGGGCAAGTTGGAACATGCCCAAGCTGTTAAACAATTTCTCAGTTACTCACTTGTTGAAAGCCATTAAAAGCCGCCTGAATTCTACAAATGGTTTTCAACACGGAGGTGTTTTTCCTGTCGCGGCGCACACAGATTTGCCGAGTCGTCACGGAAACGACTCGGCGAATTTGCGCGTACGTCTTTCATTAAAAAAATGTCCTTAAACAGTGGAATGTCTGCATAAATTCCTCATGCCGGCCTCTTCTGAATCTTCTCTGTTCTCTCACGATGTCCTGGGTGAATTAAGCCTTAAATTAGGATGTTTTCAGCTCGAAACAGGCCGACGACAGCGCCTGGAAGCGCTGCAGGACGTCCCGCTCCGTGGGAAGTCCTTACACCGACAGAAACACCCCATAATCTCTCATCAGCCGTTAAACTTTTCACAGAAAACCAGCTTAATTTCTCGAATAGTGTCCACTCGGATATTCCTCACAGGTCCAGAAAAATTTTTGATAAAGCAACGCGCGCCGTCTCGAGCAGCGTGTGAAACAAAGGAATTCAGCCGAGAGGGCGGGACCACATCTCACTCAAGGCCTGCCCACAGGGAAATGACGTCACCGACACGTGTGAAAAAACTCACGCATGCGCACGAGGGTTCAAGCATGATTGGTGTAATCGCATGTCATTCAAATCCATATAGTTAAAAAAAAAATAAAAGGGTCGGTTTATTATCTAAGAGACCTCGTACATTAATTGTCTTGTTGTGGCACGAACCACTGGCATTCTCTCGTTCAGGCTGAGAAATGCACTGGGAGCAGATAAAACAGTGGGACTTCTACACTACTTGTCTTCAGCCACGACACAGAACGAAAGTATTTTCAGACATTGTTTTCCAAAATCAGGATGCTTTATGTGTGATGATGAGTCTGACTGAAACAAATATGTAAGATTAACATTTTATATTTACTCCGTGTGTGAATGGTTTTAATATTTGAAAGTTTGAACTGTTTGCATGAGGACTGCAGCTTTCAGCTGTTGAGCCAATCAATGGACAGCATCAATGCACATATTTAGACAAGACTAACTTAAAGAAATGTGTGCCAACAATTGCATAACTTACCTACAACTTCTAGTCCACATATCAATTCAATCAATCAATTTTTTTTTTATATAGCGCCAAATCACAACAAACAGTTGCCCCAAGGCGCTTTATATTGTAAGGCAAGGCCATACAATAATGATGTAAAACCCCAACGGTCAAAACGACCCCCTGTGAGCAAGCACTTGGCTACAGTGGGAAGGAAAAACTCCCTTTTAACAGGAAGAAACCTCCAGCAGAACCAGGCTCAGGGAGGGGCAGTCTTCTGCTGGGACTGGTTGGGGCTGAGGGAGAGAACCAGGAAAAAGACATGCTGTGGAGGGGAGCAGAGATCGATCACTAATGATTAAATGCAGAGTGGTGCATACAGAGCAAAAAGAGAAAGAAACAGTGCATCATGGGAACCCCCCAGCAGTCTACGTCTATAGCAGCATAACTAAGGGATGGTTCAGGGTCACCTGATCCAGCCCTAACTATAAGCTTTAGCAAAAAGGAAAGTTTTAAGCCTAATCTTAAAAGTAGAGAGGGTGTCTGTCTCCCTGATCTGAATTGGGAGCTGGTTCCACAGGAGAGGAGCCTGAAAGCTGAAGGCTCTGCCTCCCATTCTACTCTTACAAACCCTAGGAACTACAAGTAAGCCTGCAGTCTGAGAGCAAAGCGCTCTATTGGGGTGATATGGTACTATGAGGTCCCTAAGATAAGATGGGACCTGATTATTCAAAACCTTATAAGTAAGAAGAAGAATTTTAAATTCTATTCTAGAAATGCAATGCAAAAAAGCAGTCCTACATATTTGTTTATATGCGCTTTGAATGACATATCCTGATCAAAAATGACTCCAAGATTTCTCACAGTATTACTAGAGGTCAGGGTAATGCCATCCACAGTAAGGATCTGGTTAGACACCATGTTTCTAAGATTTGTGGGGCCAAGTACAATAACTTCAGTTTTATCTGAGTTTAAAAGCAGGAAATTAGAGGTCATCCATGTCTTTATGTCTGTAAGACAATCCTGCAGTTTAGCTAATTGGTGTGTGTCGTCTGGCTTCATGGATAGATAAAGCTGGGTATCATCTGCGTAACAATGAAAATTTAAGCAATACCGTCTAATAATACTGCCTAAGGGAAGCATAT
Source organism: Thalassophryne amazonica (assembly GCF_902500255.1). Classification (NCBI taxonomy): domain Eukaryota; kingdom Metazoa; phylum Chordata; class Actinopteri; order Batrachoidiformes; family Batrachoididae; genus Thalassophryne; species Thalassophryne amazonica. The sequence continues at coordinate 31,741,465 of NC_047114.1, read as the reverse complement.
ATAAAGTGAATAAAATTGGTCCTAGCACAGAACCTTGTGGAACTCCATAATTAACTTTAGTCTGTGAAGAAGATTCCCCATTTACATGAACAAATTGTAATCTATTAGACAAATATGATTCAAACCACCGCAGCGCAGTGCCTTTAATACCTATGGCATGCTCTAATCTCTGTAATAAAATTTTATGGTCAACAGTATCAAAAGCAGCACTGAGGTCTAACAGAACAAGCACAGAGATGAGTCCACTGTCCGAGGCCATAAGAAGATCATTTGTAACCTTCACTAATGCTGTTTCTGTACTATGATGAATTCTAAAACCTGACTGAAACTCTTCAAATAGACCATTCCTCTGCAGATGATCAGTTAGCTGTTTTACAACTACCCTTTCAAGAATTTTTGAGAGAAAAGGAAGGTTGGAGATTGGCCTATAATTAGCTAAGATAGCTGGGTCAAGTGATGGCTTTTTAAGTAATGGTTTAATTACTGCCACCTTAAAAGCCTGTGGTACATAGCCAACTAACAAAGATAGATTGATCATATTTAAGATCGAAGCATTAAATAATGGTAGGGCTTCCTTGAGCAGCCTGGTAGGAATGGGGTCTAATAAACATGTTGATGGTTTGGATGAAGTAACTAATGAAAATAACTCAGACAGAACAATCGGAGAGAAAGAGTCTAACCAAATACCGGCATCACTGAAAGCAGCCAAAGATAACGATACGTCTTTGGGATGGTTATGAGTAATTTTTTCTCTAATAGTTAAAATTTTGTTAGCAAAGAAAGTCATGAACTCATTACTAGTTAAAGTTAATGGAATACTCAGCTCAATAGAGCTCTGACTCTTTGTCAGCCTGGCTACAGTGCTGAAAAGAAACCTGGGGTTGTTCTTATTTTCTTCAATTAGTGATGAGTAGAAAGATGTCCTAGCTTTACGGAGGGCTTTTTATAGAGCAACAGACTCTTTTTCCAGGCTAAGTGAAGATCTTCTAAATTAGTGAGACGCCATTTCCTCTCCAACTTACGGGTTATCTGCTTTAAGCTACGAGTTTGAGAGTTATACCATGGAGTCAGACACTTCTGATTTAAAGCTCTCTTTTTCAGAGGAGCTACAGCATCCAAAGCTGTCTTCAATGAGGATGTAAAACTATTGACGAGATACTCTATCTCCCTTACAGAGTTTAGATAGCTACTCTGCACTGTGTTGTTATATGGCATTAGAGAACATAAAGAAGGAATCATATCCTTAAACCTAGTTACAGCGCTTTCTGAAAGACTTCTAGTGTAATGAAACTTATTCCCTACTGCTGGGTAGTCCATCAGAGTAAATGTAAATGTTATTAAAAAATGATCAGACAGAAGGGAGTTTTCAGGGAATACTGTTAAGTCTTCTATTTCCATACCATAAGTCAGAACAAGATCTAAGATATGATTAAAGTGGTGGGTGGACTCATTTACTTTTTGAGCAAAGCCAATAGAGTCTAATAATAGATTAAATGCAGTGTTGAGGCTGTCATTCTCAGCATCTGTGTGGATGTTAAAATCGCCCACTATAATTATCTTATCTGAGCTAAGCACTAAGTCAGACAAAAGGTCTGAAAATTCACAGAGAAACTCACAGTAACGACCAGGTGGACGATAGATAATAACAAATAAAACTGGTTTTTGGGACTTCCAATTTGGATGGACAAGACTAAGAGACAAGCTTTCAAATGAATTAAAGCTCTGTCTGGGTTTTTGATTAATTAATAAGCTGGAATGGAAGATTGCTGCTAATCCACCGCCCCGGCCCGTGCTACGAGCATTCTGACAGTTAGTGTGACTCGGGGGTGTTGACTCATTTAAACTAACATATTCATCCTGCTGTAACCAGGTTTCTGTTAGGCAGAATAAATCAATATGTTGATCAATTATTATATCATTTACCAACAGGGACTTAGAAGAGAGAGACCTAATGTTTAATAGACCACATTTAACTGTTTTAGTCTGTGGTGCAGTTGAAGGTGCTATATTATTTTTTCTTTTTGAATTTTTATGCTTAAATAGATTTTTGCTGGTTATTGGTAGTCTGGGAGCAGGCACCGTCTCTACGGGGATGGGGTAATGAGGGGATGGCAGGGGGAGAGAAGCTGCAGAGAGGTGTGTAAGACTACAACTCTGCTTCCTGGTCCCAACCCTGGATAGTCACAGTTTGGAGGATTTAAGAAAATTAGCCAGATTTCTAGAAATGCTCCATCCAAAGTGGGATGGATGCCGTCTATCCTAACAAGACCAGGTTTTCCCCAGAAGCTTTGCCAATTATCTATGAAGCCCACCTCATTTTTTGGACACCACTCAGACAGCCAGCAATTCAAGGAGAACATGCGGCTAAACATGTCACTCCCGGTCTGATTGGGGAGGGGCCCAGAGAAAACTACAGAGTCCGACATTGTTTTTGCAAAGTTACACACCGATTTAATGTTAATTTTAGTGACCTCCGATTGGCGTAACCGGGTGTCATTACTGCCGACGTGAATTACAATCTTACCAAATTTACGCTTAGCCTTAACCAGCAGTTTCAAATTTCCTTCAATGTCGCCTGCTCTGGCCCCCGGAAGACAACTGACTATGGTTGCTGGTGTCGCTAACTTCACATTTCTCAAAAGAGTCGCCAATAACCAGAGTTTGATGCTCGGCGGGTGTGTCGTCGAGTGGGGAAAAACGGTTAGAAATGTGAACGGGTTGGCGGTGTACACGGGGCTTCTGTTTAGGGCTACGCTTCCTCCTCACAGTCACCCAGTCAGCCTGCTTTCCCGACTGCTCAGGATCTGCCAGGGGGGAACTAACGGCGGCTAAGCTACCTTGGTCCGCACCGACTACAGGGGCCTGGCTAGCTGTAGAATTTTCCACGGTGCGGAGCCGAGTCTCCAATTCGCCCAGCCTGGCCTCCAAAGCTACGAATAAGCTACACTTATTACAAGTACCATTACTGCTAAAGGAGGCCGAGGAATAACTAAACATTTCACACCCAGAGCAGAAAAGTGCGGGAGAGACAGGAGAAGCCGCCATGCTAAATCGGCTAAGAGCTAGTAGCTACGCTAAGCTAGCGGATTCCTAAAAACACGCAAAGTGAATAATGTGTAAATAATTTAGAGGTGATTCAGCAGAAGGAGTGCTTTAGTTAAGGCACGTAAAGATTACACTGGGAAACAAATCGTAATCTAGATAACTAGATCAATCTAACTGCGCAGATTAAACAGCTAACAGATACAGAAAAACACCGCTGTGCTCCGGAACAGGAAGTGATACAATACCGCAGTGAGAGCCAACAACCAGTAGAGGCAAGCAAGCAAAATAACAGATGAATTTCAGATGCATTGATGCACATCAGCATCCAAGGTCCAGCGTTAGCTAGCTGCCCATATGCAGGACATCTGAGTCATAGGCTGGCATGCGTCGAAAATATTGTGCATGCCCAAAATCTTTCGATGTACTCACCATATAATGACGTATGCTTCAATGCCCTCTTATACAAAACGTACCCATAACTTATTAGATGTACACCAGTGTATTCCGCATATTTTTCATATATCAGCATACGCTAAATTGTCAAGGTTTGACAGGACAGTAAGGCACTAGTTCATCAGCAGTAAATCAACAGGGAAGCAAAGAGACTGCAATATTAGAATTTTTTATTTTTTTTTTATCTTCTGATTGTGCTTCATTGAGATGTTACTTAATCAGGCTCCAGCATATGATCCCAGACTTGATGTGATGAGAATAGGGTGGCCTTCATATCCAGTCAGGAAACAGGTTATATTTGATATTGCTTCATATTACTTTACATAGGAATACAAGCGTTTTGTCCAAAATTATTCTTCATCTTCTGGACTTCAGACTATTCATCGAAATGCACCACAAAATAATCAGCTAATTCTCATTCAGTTTATTGCTTTTGAGTCATTGTCTCCCCTACATGTAGATGAGTGAGATGGACTCACTCATCCACTACATTTTGTTGCACAACACCAACGGTGTTACTAAGGCGGGGGGGAAATACAACTACAACTCCCACAATTCCACCTTCTCCAAAAGCACTGCGCATGCTCAATGCTTCTGGCCCATGATTTTTGTCCAGCTCAAGCTTCAAATGGACAATAAGCGTTCCTTGAAATGAGTTAAATATTAATGTGCGGAAGTATCATTTTTACGGCTTGTTCGTCAGCGCAGACATACATGGCGTCTGTAGGTCGGTAGCTGGTTTTGTCGCTGGACTGTTTCAGTCCTCGGCTGGAGGCCGAAAACAGACGATAAAGCAGAAGGTTTGGTGTTTATCTTGCTGGCTAGCTACCTAGCTACACCGCGAGGAGGGGAGTCAAAAAATAAACTGCTTGATCAGTTTGAGAACTTAGGAAAGACGAGAGTTGTGGCTGTTTTTGTCCGGTCCAGCCTTCAGAGAGGATGGCACACCTTCGAGACATCCAAAACCAGGTAGAGAAAACCTCACTTACCTTCTTGTTTGTAACTAAGCTAACGTCTGTGACTGACAGCTCAGGTTTATAAAAACCCAAAATGTGAACACACCTATTTTTGTCTCGTTGTCATTGTCAGTGTCACATTATTAAAGGGGACGTATTACATGCATTTTCATCCATGTTAATTCGGTTACCCGGTGACTGAAAAACAAGTAGAGTTTGTTGGGGTTACAATTTCTTAAAAAAATTAATAAATATTAGGTTATTTCCCCCATTTTTGAGCCTGTTCCTTAATGGGAACTGTTAATTGCCCCATGCAGTCCCTTAGACCTTCTATATATACAGTCTATGCATCTAACCAGGATTTAGGAATCCATCCTGAAACCTGTCCAAGGTCTTCACAAGGTATCTGCATTAGGGTTGGGTGATGTCAGCTGAACAGGATAATTATGGTGCCTACATGAAAACATTGTGATGGACAGTGAAATCGAGGGTCTGGGACACATACACGAACAGTGCAGGACTTGGACCACAATGGAAATAATTTTTGTATGATGTCCAACCCTATTCTGCATTGCAGATTTGATCATGATACATTAAGACCTCATCGAGGAGAGCTGTTCAAGAGGAGGCTAATCTCTCTCTCGCTCTCTCTTTCCAACAGATTGTGTAATAATATGGCTTGCTGTCCTGTTAGTTGTACTAACGGACCGTCTAGGGAGTCTGTACTCCATTATTTCTTTCTAGTAAAATTATTGGTGTTATTTAATCTCTGTTAGCACTGTTAGCAGGTATTGGGAGCATTGTGATGTTAGCTTCATTGTTACTCCAAGATCAGTGAGGCAGTAAGATGTTATAATTTTCAATACCCACACACAAGCCACCCGTCATGAAAGCTCCCTGCCCAGTCCACAAAAATATGCTTTAATACAACACCAGAACTAAGGTTAGCCTGATAGTTTTAGCTTATTCGGGAACTCTAAGGTGGTGGCGTGTTTGGACTTCATTTGTTCCAGGTGATGGTTTGGGGTGGTGATGGTTTAGTGGTTAAGCATTTGGGCTTAAGACCAGAGGATCCTCGGTTCAAACCCCAGTCTGACCGGAAAATCAGTAAGGCGGTTGGGCAAGGTCCTTAATCCCCAAGTTGCTCTTGGTGTGTAGCGAGCACCTGGCATGGCAGCACCCTGACATCAGTGTGTGACTGTGTTTGATGTATAATTGTAAAGCGCTTTGAGTGTCTGATGCAGATGGAAAAGTGCTATATAAATGCAGTCCATTTACCATTTCCACCCTGGTCATGTAGTGTCTTATACACATACCCTTCATCTGTTCAGGAGTTGAGTAAGCACTGCCCACATGCCACAGTATTTGAGCTTCAAAGCCACTCTTCAGAAAACGTATTGGTGACATCATGAAGGATTTGTGTAGTGTGTGTACAGTCTGTGGTTAAAATTACGGTTGGGCCAACTAATGGAACTCATTAGTCGACTAGTCGGGTACCATTAGTCATTGACAAGTCAAGTAGTCGGCGACTAAACTTGACATTGAGTTAAATGAATTAAACCCCTTTTGAATCTTCATGGTGAAACTTAACTGTGATGCTTATTTTAACAAATATAAACACAAAATCACAAATACAAAAAACAGCATTTGCATAAATACAATACCTACATTAATTTACTAGGCATAGATGACCCGTTTGAGCCGATTTATTCAAATGCCAAGATTCACACACTTTCTTCAGTGAAGGGCGTGGTGGCACCTCCAGCAGGTCTATTCTTTAAAGGGTTAAATTTAATAAATGGCTTTCGACTAGTCGGATGTTAGCTAATTGTAGTCGACTATTACGACTATTCGTCCCATCCCTAGTTAAAACAGCTGAGTAATGACTGAACACAAGTCCTGACATCATAGCATCTAAACCCACTTGTAATATATGGTCATCTTCAAAGCTCAACTGGCCAGTTGTCCACTCTCTGTCCTTCTGCTGTCATTTTCATTGTACTAGCAATAACAACTTTAATGTATGTAACATTATAACCTGTTCATTTGTTATTACCTGAGAAAGAGTGGATATCACCTTTCTCACAGTGTGCTTTCTCATTATATGAACTTACTTCACATGTTTGCGGAACAGTTCAGTTAGCATTAATGCAGCATCACATTGTTCCTCACCTTTCCATATAATTAGCAAAGAACCACTGTGCAGGATATTCTCCATCTTTTCTCCATCAATCATATAGCACAGTAGTAGTATATCAAACTATACAGGATTGCATTATTGAAACATCCCTGTAGGTTGAGTCAGGTGGGCTGGATTTTTTGTTATACTATGACCTGGATGACTGAGAATCTCCAGAGACATTATTGAAATATCTCTGGGTGTGCAAACTTCAGTAACACCTCATGTGTGTTATTTACTAGTTCACGCCTTTGAACATCAGCCTTTTGAGGACAGTCAATGAGATTTTTGTCATTTCTGACATTTACATGACTTTTTAAGTACTTTACTTCAGCCACGTCACCATCACTCCCCACACTGTTACTTTCCTGTCATATCTTGGGAAAAGACTATGTAGGAAAATTGCCAGCTACTGTCCCTGCTCTTGCTGGCAAACACACAGTCCAACACTGCAGCAAAGTACAAAAAAACAAACAACAACAAAAAAAGGTGTTAAAAATCATCTCTGAGCTTTTTCTTCAGACTGCATTTCTGGCCAGTCACTCCAACTTCTAGTCACTCTGGGACTGAAGAGAAAATTGAGGAATGCTGTTCAAGAGGAGACTATTCTGTCTCTTTCCAACAAATTGTGTGGGTGTGTCACATTGGACATGAACCACATCAGCTGGTGTGTTTTATTAAATTTTGCTTCTGTCGTGGGACATTACACATGCATAGCTGTAGAACTGTGAGAGTTTGAACTTACGAGTACAAACAGATACAGTGAGGAAAATAAGTATTTGAACACCCTGTGATTTTGCAAGTTCTCCCACTTAGAAATCATCGAGGGGTCTGAAAATGCAGGTGCATGTCCACTATGAGAGACATAATCCAAAAAAAAAAAAAAAAAACGGAAATCACCATGTATGATTTTTTATTTTTTTTTTAAATAATTTATTTGCATGTTACTGCTGCAAATAAGTATTTCAACACCTGCCAATCAGCAGAAATTCTGGCCCTCAAAGACCTGTTAGTCCGCCTCCACTCCACTTATTATTCCAAATTAGAAGCATCTATTTGAGGTCGTTAGCTGCATAAAGACCTCTGTCCACCCCACACAATCAGAAAGACTCCAACTACTAACATGGCTAAGACCATAGAGCTGTCCAAAGACACCAGAGACAAAATTGTAGACCTCCACAAGGCTGGAAAGGGCTACGGGGCAATTACCAAGCAGCTTGGTGATAAAAGATCAACTGTTGGAGCAATTATTAGAAAATGGAAGAAGCTAAACATGACTGTCAGTCTCCCTCGGACTGTGGCACCATGCAAGATCCCACCTCGTGGCGTATCAGTGATCCTAAGAAAGGTGAGGAATCAGCCCAGAACTGCATGGGAGGAGCTGGTCAATGACCTGAAGAGAGCTGGAACCACTGTTTCCAAGGTTACTGTGGGTAATACACTAAGACATCATGGGTTAAAATCATGCATGGCACGGAAGGTTACCCTGCTTAAATCAGCACACGTCCAGGCCCGTCTTAAGTTTGCCCATGACCATTTGGATGATCCAGAGGAGTCATGGGAGAAAGTTATGTGGTCAGATGAGACCAAAATAGAACTTTTTGGTCTTAATTCCACTCGCCGTGTTTGGAGGAAGAAGAATGCTGAGTACCATCCCAAAAACACCGTCCCTACTGTGAAGCATGGGGGTGGAAGCATCATGCTTTGGGGGTGTTTTTCTGCACATGGGACAGGACGACTGCACTGTATTAAGGAGAGGATGGCCGGGGCCATGTATTGCGAGATTTTGGGGAACAACCTCCTTCCTTCAGTTAGAGCATTGAAGATGGGTTGTGGATGGGTCTTCCAACATGACAATGACCCGAAGCACACAGCCAGGATAACCAAGGAGTGGTGTAAGAAGCATATCAAGGTTCTGGAGTGGCCTAGCCAGTCTCCAAACCTAAACCCAATAGAAAATCTTTGGAGAGAGCTCAAACTCTGTGTTTCTCAGCGACAACCCAGTAACCTGGCTGATCTAGAGAAGATCTGTCTGGAGGAATGGGCCAAAATCCCTGCTGCAGTGCATGCAAACCTGGTGAAAAACTACAGGAAACGTTTGACCTCTAATTGCAAGCAAAGGCTACTGTACCAAAGATTAACATTGATTTTCACAGGTGTTGAAATACTTATTTGCAGCGGTAACATACAAATAAATTATTAAAAAATCATACAATGTGATTTCCAAATTTTTTTTTTTTTTTTTTAGATTATGTCTCTTACAGTGGACATGCATCTAAGATGAAAATTTCAGACCCCTCAATCATTTCTACATGGGAAAACTCACAAAATTGCAGGGTGTTCAAATACTTATTTCACTGTAGATGTAAACAAGTGCATTGCCCGTGGGGATCCACGGGCTATACTGGGTAGGGTTTATAAAATGGGTAGCTGACATTTTCAATGGTGGTAATAAATTAAGCAAACTTATATAATGATTTGGAATGGCATGTGAGTCCAGAATGTTTTTAGAACCTTAGACCTCAAGAAGCGGAACTCAGCCCTTTTAATCCTGTTAATTATGTATTTTTTTAAAAAAATGTTAATTTACTGTCTTAATGTATTTATAAATTGTTTAGGTTATTCACATATACACACTTATTATTATTATTATCATCATCATCAGTATTATTCTTATTTTATTTTATTATTACTTGTATTTTGTCATTTGATTTTTAAATGGACTACAATGGAAATATGTGTTTTCACTTTCTTGTGTCGTCCATGTATTTTTAATTAACCATGTATTTACAATTATATTATGCACTTACACTGAACTTACTAAATAAAGTCGCACACTCACGCTTTTCATATAAAGATGATTTGCCACCCCCTGCGGGAATGGCGTGTGAGCCCAGAATGTAGTTTGCAACGTCCATTGCCGAATGTTTTTAGCTAATATCCGTAGCTTTTCCAAGAATATTAGTCCTATCAATGTTCCGTTTTGGTGATGTACATCCTTGACCTAGAAAACATAAGCATACAAACTGCGGACAAAAAAAATGCATTTTTACAGATTCTTGGACCATACTTTGACTATTCTACTTCCTTAAAACTAATACTCTTCCAATGTCATGTCTGTATTTCTGGTCCAGTACAAGACACAGAAATGTGACGTACACAAAAACGTGACAAACAGCAACTGAGAGAGATTTGTTGGAACTGTTAGCTACTGCTTGAAGTGTTCAAACCAAGATGTATTGTGAGTACCAAACAACAGTTTTAAAAAGGAATAGTTTGTCCCATGTGCCATGGTTAGTTGTCACATTATGGGGTGACATATGTCACATGTCATAGAATCCAGTCGACGTTGACATTGTTTCACCTTTACTTTGGAGACCAAACATTCAGTACAGTCAAAACTATTCCATTTATTAATCCTGCAGAGTTACAGATACGGTACATCCGGAAAGTATTCACAGTGCTTCACTTTGTCCACATTTTATTATGTTGCAGCCTTATTTCAAAATGGATGAAATTCATTTTTCCCTCAGAATTCTACAACCGATACTCCATAATGACAATGTGAAATTTTTTTTTAATTTAATAGATTTTTTTCAGATTTATTAAAAACAGCAAAACAAAGAAATCACATGTACATAAGTATTCACAGCCTTTGCCATGAAGCTTAAAATTGGGCTCAGGTGCATCCTGTTTTCACTGATTAATTTTTAGATGTTTCTACAGCTTAATTGGAACTCACCTTGGGTAAATTCAGTTGTTTGGACATGATTTGGAAAGTCACATACCTGTCTGCATGACCTGTCTACACCTGTCTCACTGATTCATCATGTCTGAGTACTCGGCCCTATGAAGACAACATGCCTGTGACGTGCTCATGACGTCACTCTGAACGCTATTAAAATAAATTGAACAGAAAAATCCTAACTGTATTGATTGGGGTGGGCAAACATAAAAAATCTTAATCGCATTAACTCAATGACTTTCTGTGATTAATCATGATTAATCGCATGGTATATGTGAAACCCAAAAATGAATTCAAAAGCCGCTTAAAAGCACAGTTTTATTTGAAAATGTAAATGAACATTGCATAAATTTGAAAATGTAAATTTCAACTGAAACAGACTAATGAAATCAAATATAAAACCACTGGCAGGTCATTTGTTATCCTGTTTCATATCAAAATAACAATATTCATGTCCATGACTAAATGTACTAAAACAAATACGTCACAATTGTACACATACCACAATTTGATATGTGTACAATTGTGATGTATTTGTTTTAGTATATTTAGATTTTGTTGTGATTTGGCACTTTATAAGCCGATTAAACTGAATTGAAAATTTTATTGAGTCTTAAAATAAATAAATATGAATTTGGTCACTGGATCCTTAAACTTTTTTTTTTTTTTTTTAATACTTTTGATTTTTATTAGGTTTCACAATTGATTATACAAACATTTCATAACAATTTCACAATGACAAAACAACATATTAACAGTCGGCTATTGTAACATAATCTATCCGATGAATGATATAAACAGAAGTCAGGGATGAACATTAGCAAAAACTTAAGTTTTATGAACAGTAATTTATATGACATTTGGAAGGAGCTTAAGATCAATCATTCATCAGATCCATGTAAATTAGGCCATTTCCCCCACCTTCTTACATAGAGATCTGGTTGTAGTCTAAGCATATATGTTAGTCTTTCCATCTTGCGAGTTTTCTCAGCCAATCTTCCAACGTTGGTGGATCTGGGTGAAGCCATTTTTTGAGTAATCATTTTTTTGGCAGCAGCTCCCATCATTCTAATTAGATATCTGTCATTTTTTGTAATTTCCTCTGGGAGGTCTCCTAATAATAATGTCGACATGGGTTGCAACAGTTCTAAATCCATAATCCGTTCAATTTCTAGTATGACACTGTTCCAAAATCCAGCAATTTTTGAGCAGGACCAAAAAATGTGGGTGTGGTTGGCCTCCATGTCCCCACAGTCTCTCCAACACTTAACAGCTCCCGAATTTCTCCTTTGTTGTTTTGGAGTTATGAAAAATCGGACCAAACATTTCCAACAAAATTCCCTCCAGTAAGAAGAACAAGAGGTAGACATTGCTGATTTACACATATTTTCCCATTGTTCATCTGAAATATTCTTATCTAGTTCTTTCTCCCATCTTCTTTTAATATAATCTGTTGATTTACGGTTGCCATTCAATAGACCTTGGTAGAGTTTAGAAATGATCGATTTGCATTGATTGTGGTATGTCTGTGTAGCCAAACGCGTTATCTCATTATATTCTGTTATCTTCACCACTTTTGTAAGTAAGTATTGACGTAGCTGTAAGTACCTAAAAAAAAAAACTCTGTTTTCTATATTAAATTTCTGTTGTAAATTTTGGAAACTCGGCATGGCATTCTTATTTAATAATTTACAGTATGCAGTTATACCTTTATAAGACCAGTTTTTAAATGTTGAGTCCATTTGGTTAGGTATGAACTCTGAGTCGAATGCAGCCCATCTTAAAACTCTTATCTGATCCCACATTTTTTATTTTTTCACCACCCCGAACCAAATCGATAATGTAAAAGAAACCAGCGGACTTAAATCTTTTTGACATGCCTCCGCCAATTTATAATCGCCAATCAAAGCTTGTATTGGAATATCTCCGTTTTTCCTTTCTATTTCTTTCAATCTAGCCTCATTTGTGTCATCACACCACAGTATAACTGCCCTAAGTTGGGCCGCAAGATAATAGTCGTGTAGGCTAGGAAGAGAAAGTCCTCCTTTTTCTTTTTTGATCTTCAGTGTACAGTATTTAACTCTAGGTCTGTGACCTTTCCAAATAAATCTGGATATTTGTTTATCCCACTCATGAAACTGCGATTGAGGAATTTTAACAGGTAATGACATAAATAAATATAATAATCTGGGCAGTATCGAGATCTTTATCACCTCTGTTCTTGCTCTAAGATCTAATATATATGTTGTCCATTGTGTGAGGTCTTCCTTAATCTTCCTATTTACATCGTCATAGTTTTTCCTATATAAATCTCCTAAATTGTGAGTAAGCCATACTCCCAAGTATCTAATTGCTTTCTTAGACCAGTCTACTGTGATTCTATTTTTATTCTCTTTTGAAGGTGTATAGTTAAAAGTCATAATTTGGGTTTTACCTATATTTAGTTTATATCCTGAGTAACTACTAAATGTGTCTAATAGGTCTAAGAGGGCCCGAATGGATTGTTCTGGATTCGAGAGGTATAAAAGAACATCATCTGCATATAGTGCTATTTTGTGTTCTCTTGAATTTATTTCTAAGCCTTGAATATTGCTATTTCCTCTTATAGCCTGGGCTAGTGGCTCTATATATAAAGCAAATAAAGTAGGAGATAATGGGCAGCCCTGACGAGTGGATCTCTCCAGCTTTATTCGGTCTGTTAAACGTCCATTTATCTTTATTCTTGCTGTGGGTGCTGAGTATAATGTTTTGATGCTATTCATTGAGCTTTCAGAAAAACCGAAACGTTGCAGAACTAAGAATAAATATTCCCAGCTAACACAGTCAAAGGCTTTTTCAGCATCTAAACTAACCAGTACTGCTTTCTCTTTTTTTGCCTGAATGTGGTGAATTATATGTAGAGAGCGTCTTATGTTATCCTGAGTTTGTCGACCAGTAACAAATCCGGTCTGATCTTCTTCAATCAATTCCGAAATAAATAAATTCAGTCTGTTGGATATTATTAGTGCATATAATTTATAATCTTGATTTAAAATTGATATTGGTCTATAGGAGCTGCACAGTGTTTTGTCCTTGCCTTCCTTAGGTATAACTGTGATAATCGCCTCTGACCATGAAGGTGGTATAGTCATTTTCTTTAGTGTCCAGTTCAGTGATTTTAATAATACCGGTAATAATTCTTCTTCAAACGTTTTATACCACTCGGCTGGCAGGCCATCTGTACCTGGTGTTTTATTATTTTTTAGTTTTCTCAACATCATTTTCAGCTCCTTCTTGTCAATTGGTTTAATTAAACTTTCATTCTGCTTTTCTCCAATTGATGGTAAGTCTAATGAATTTAGAAATGTTTTAACCTCTTCTAAATTTCTTTGTTCGGGCTGTGTATATAAAATTTTGTAATAAGTTTGAAATGCTTTATCTATTCCTTCAAGGTTGTTTTCTAATTTCCCTGTGCTGGGATCTACTATTGTGTGTATTGACTGTTGCATTTGTTTTTTGCGGATTTTCCTAGCCAGTAATTTTGTTGCCTTTGGTCCTGTTTCGTAGTATGTTTGTTTCAAGAATTTATATTTCTTTTCCTCCTCTTCTTTATGGATATCTGAAATTTTTGTCTTTATCTGTCGAATTAAATCAAGGGTCTGAGTAGATTGATTCCTAATATGTTCACTTTCCAAATTTTTTAATGTGTTTTCCAAATCATTAAGTTGTTTTTCTTTTGCCCTCTTAATAGCTGTACTCAATGATATAAATTTCCCTCTTATAACAGCTTTTAAAGTGTCCCATAAAATATTAGGGTTAACTTGTTCGGTGTCATTTAGCTGTAAAAAATTTTTTATTTCTGCTTTGACCTCTTTTATAACTTTTTTATTATTTAATAAGCTTGTGTTTAATCTCCATATTGTCTTTTTAGGTCTATTGTCAAGATGAAGCTTTAAATAAATTGGTGAATGATCTGATATATCCCTGGTACCTATATCGCAGCTTTCTATTCTATGTCTATCATTCCTGAATACCAAGAAGAGATCTATCCTTGAGTATACTGCATGAGGGGGGGGGGGGGGGGAAAGTAGTAAAATCTTTTTCAAATGGATGTATCTCCCGCCATACATCCAGTAAATGTAAATCGTCCAAGCCCTTCTTTAACAGCTTACCCTGTGGTGTGACTGTCCTCTTATTGTTGGTTGTATCATTTGCATTCAATATTGTGTTAAAGTCACCTGCGCATATTAATATACCTTGTGACTCAGAGGATATTATTTCTAGGATTTTACCCAGGAAGTGCCGATCATAGTGTGGTGGAAAATAAACGGAGAGGAGAGTAGTCAATTTATCCTCTATTTTTCCCTGCACCATTATATACCTGCCTTCGCTGTCCCGTTTTTGTTTAATAAATTCGAAATGCAGAGAATTATGTATTAAAACCGCTACCCCTCTTTTGCTCCCTGATTTATAAGAACTGTAGTAAGTGTTTCTAAATCCATATTTTTTTAATTTCTCGTGTTCTGTTTGAGACAAATGAGTTTCCTGGAGGAATATAATTTGAATTTTCTCCTTTTTTATTTTGGACATTACTCTACTCCTCTTAATAGGGTTGTTCATACCATTAATGTTCCATGAAGCTGCTCTAAAATTATTATTAGTCATACCCGTACACCTGTTTGCTTACGCCGACTACACAATAAGAACAAAAACCATTTGAACGTGGAACAAGTAAAAGTAAAAAAAACAAAAATAAGAATGAAATAAAGACTTCCAACCTTAGGGCCTCGTTCTGCCCTATCCACCCAGTACGTCCTATCCAGTCTTGTAGGAGAGATAATCCCATCCATGATAGGGTCTCCTTTTCCACTTGAAACAGTGTTCCTTCTCCTTTAAGCATAGCAAACAGTTATTTATTTATCCTGATCATCACTAAAAACTTTAGTTGACAGGGGGTCAATGAGACATAGTCTTCTAGTTATAAATATTCAGATGACATTAAGTAGGTCTCATTGTTAAACAGATTATACTTGCTGTCGTTGGAATTCACGGAGTTTCTCGCGGGCGCGATCAATGTGTGAACAGCTCACTTTGTTCCAGTGTGTGTCTCTGGAAAGTCGAGGCCCATCCTCATCTCTCGGGCTTGGCACTTGTACGGAGTATCCCCTTTTCTTCATGTCCTCAGCCGCCTCCGTCGCATCCTTGTACAAACATGGACCTTCTTCCCAGTGGATCCTCATCTTAGCTGGGTACGGTGTTTGAAAACGAATCTTTGCCTCTTTGAGGATCTTCTTGATGTGCTTATATTCTTTAAGCTTGTTGTTTACTTCTGTCGGCAGGTCATGTGCAAATGCGATCCTGTTGCCCTCAAAGGTTATATTTTTTTCCCATGCCGCTTTTAATATCTTCTCTTTCATGCCGTAGGTGAAAAAATTGACCAAGATAGATCTTGTTACCGTATTATCACGGGGTTTCAGACCTAATGACCGGTGTGCTCTCTGTATCTGTAGATCGAGGTCTTCCTTCAGGGAGAGTTGTTCTTTTAGGAATGCTGTCATGAACGTTAACATAACGCTCCCTTCGGCCCCTTCTTTAACACCGTAAATGCGGATATTGTTGCGGCGCAATCTCCCTTCTAAGTCGGTAACTTTGTCCTGAAGTGTTTTTTGCTGTTGAAGACAATCGAGCAGTGTGTCCCTCAGATCCATGTTCACTGTCTCGAGATCGTCCACACGTTGTTCCAACTCTGTTAGCCTTGAGCTCTGGTTGCGAATATCCGCGCTCACCTCTTCCAGCTTCTGATTCACTTCAGCCTTGAAGTTACTCAAATCTTGTTTGATATCCCTCTTCATTACGTTAATGTCATTTTGCATTTCTTTTATATTACCGCATAAATTCTGTAAGGCTTTAGCAGTAGTTAGCTCGCTTCCTTCGTCTGGCTCTACGGCCTGCATCATGCTTATCTGGTCCTCAGCGTTTGAAGAATTAATCTTCTCTTGGCTGTCGTTTTTTGGACCCCCTTGTCTCTTCTTTGATCTAACTCCACGCATAATATGTCATTATAAACATGTTCATCTTCAGGATGTAATTTGAAAAGAAAATACAGCACGTTTCATTTTGGGAGGAAAAAAAAAACGTTTTAGTCGATTGTAGTTTCTTGTCTGTATTACATTTGGAAAGAGGTGTCATTTTATTTAAAGCGACGATTCATTTTGAAGTTATTAATTCCAACCGGACTGTCTCAGCCGCGCAGCGTTTCGAGCTGTGTGAACGGAACGGAGGACGATTCTCGTTTCTTGACAGCAACAAGACAAGAGTCCCAGTTAGTGACTTTAATCCCCACAAAAGTGACTGACGATATTTTAATGGCTTTGCGAGGAGTTAAGAAGCGGCTTGCCGTTTCTGAAGAGCAGTGAATCAAAGAACCAACGAGCTACTGGATCGAAGCATTGCTTCAATGGTTCATGGTTTCAAAGTGGAGCCGCGCTGCAGAAATAGTTTATTACAGACCAAACCCTGAATATCCGACTTTATTTGTACGTCCGTATGACTCTGAAACTCTGAAAAATCCGTATAATTTACGGACTATAGGTTGACATGAAAACCACCGAAAAGCTGTGTTCACAATGCGTAAAAAAAAATTTGACCGATGCAGCTGCATCGGTCCAAACCGGTCTGGATCTGGGCCTGATCCTGTAGAACTTTGTACCGAAAATGTCCATTCAAAAGTTTGGCGTCTTTCTGCATTTTGTTTTGTTGTGCATTGCATAGCCTGTACTTTTCTCGATCCTCGTGTCGTTTTCTGTGTGAACTCAGCTATCAGCAGGAAGCAGCAGCATAAGCTCGCCCCCGACTGACGCTTTCAAAATAAAAAGCAACGAGCAACAGTCATAAAAGGCTAAAAACAAACAAACAAAAAAAAAACCTGCAGCGTTAAGGGGAGGAACAAAATTGTCGGCGATAATGACCTCAATAATTAACGCAACATTAGCGCGTTAACGTTGCCCAGCCCTAGTATTGATACATTAACAAGTGTTAATGGTTTTTGCAGCTTTTTGATTTTGAGTTTTTCAGGGTATCATAGTATAAAAGCTGGAAATAAAGAACTTAAATGCAAATTTGTTATTGCTATATTTGCATTTGTGATATAAATGTACAGATTTATAAAAAAAAATTGTTTGTGAGAGATGACATACTTAAAAGAAATTAGGGTCAATGTCAGTATTATCTATAAGTTGACACACATCAACACAATAATTTAATGAATTCACAGCTTCAAACGAAAAGGGGGTCGGGGGGCGAGGGGCTCTGCGTATGAGCCATAAAAAGAGCAGTTAATGTCAATATATAAATTAAATCTTTCTCAGAATCCAAAACATGGGGAACCAGGCTCTACTTTTCCTGGGTCGGGCTCAAAATGTCTTAATCACCTCTTGTACATTACACAAATGCCAAAACACAGATGTCATTTGCTCATTCAGTGTTCTGTTTGCCATCACTGGACCAGAATACCCGGTTGGACCCTGAGGAGTACTTCACAAAGCAGGAGCGGATTGGGAAGGGTTCCTTTGGAGAAGTCTACAAAGGCATCAACAACCGCACAAAAGAGGTGGTGGCCATTAAAATTATAGACCTGGAGGAAGCAGAGGATGAAATTGAAGACATTCAACAGGAGATCACAGTTCTGAGCCAGTGTGACAGTCCTTTTGTGACCAAGTACTATGGTTCGTACCTCAAGGTGAGGAAAGTCTTTGTAATTACAACACAAAGTGATATTTACACAGACTCAGGTGATACGTAATTGGATTATTTCAGTTTTTCCAAAGGAACACGACATGGACAGAATGCCTGGCTTTACTGTCCATCTTTGTGGAAATAGTCCAAGAGCCAGGGGGTGTTTATTTGCTTAAAATGAGAGGTTGTTTAATGGGTATTTCTGAGAAGGGTATTCCATGGGGCATTCAAAACTGAGGTGCTTGCGAGTTGCAGCCGGGGCATATAGCCGGTATTAACCCTTTTCCATTTTTTTAGCCGAGTCACAATTACCGCAAATTAATGGGGTAGGGCAAATTAAAACATGAATAACTCCACTAGTTTTTGAGCTAGAATCATGTTCTATACCTTAAATTATGTAAAATTGACCCTTTTCTGGGTCACTAAAGGTCAAAAGGTCACATGACATTGGCAAACCTTGAGATTTTGTCTAAAATTTTATTGGGTTCCTGTTTTCATGAAAAATTCAACAAAAACCACATAACAATCATATATTCATACAGTATAGACATAAGGGCAGTTTATTAGAATGATTTAGAGTCACAGAAAAATATTTTGGTTATGCAAGTTAAAAGACATTTGCATGATATTTTAAAGGAACTGTGTTGACTTGGCAAAAATGAATATCATCTTACCACTGGCTAATGGAATAGATTCACTCAAACATTTGAAATAACTGGCATATAACTAAATAAATATAACTAAAAATAGGCATATAACTGGGGGAGGTGATGGTTTAGTGGTTAAGGTGTTGGGCTTGAGACCAGAAGATCCTTGGTTCAAATCCCCGCCTGACTGGAAAATCACTAAGGGCCCTTGGGCAAGCTCCTTAATCCCCTATTGCTCCCGGTGTGTAGTGAGCACCTTGTATGGCAGCACCCTGACATCGGGGTGAATGTGAGGCATAATTGTAAAGCACTTTGAGTGTCTGATGCAGATGGAAATGCACTATATAAATGCAGTCCATTTACCATTTACCATATTCACCATGGCACACAAAAATTCCACAATTTGAGGAATTTTTAGATGAGAAATAATTGGTAAATTAATTATACAGTATACATTGCATAAGTCAAAGTCAGATAATTGGGATTCTGTAAAAGTGGAAGCCCAATCTAAATACACTTCATGCATTTCTTCAAAAATACATGCAAGTCACTGGAACTTTGAAGTCGAACACAATGCCCTGGTCCTTCCTGCAGATTCAACTTATGCAAGGTTTACAGTGTTACTGGATAATATGTTTTTTTTAAACTGATAACTGACCAAATCAACCCTAAAATGCCCACATCTCGATCAAACAAATTTGTTTTTACAAGAATTATTTTGAGAATGATAGAAACATTTCTATCTAGCTCTCTCAGACCTCAGTCCTGATTACAATTTGGAAACTGATTATTCACTACAGAACACATAAATGTCAAGTTGCCTCATTCGTATTCGTCTTCTGAATCCTCCTCATCTGAAGATGGGCTTTCTGCCAGTGTGCCCTCACCTTCCTCATCCCCATTCTCAACCTCCGAGTCCATATCTTCAACTGACAATGTCTGGGGCATCTGGTGGCCTTCAAACCAAACCATCTTCAGTCTGTTATTTTCATCCACTTTCCATCCATGGCCGACAGGACCGAATTCCACAGGTTGAGCTTTTCTTGCATTTTTCCACACAAAGGCTACATGAATCACATGCTTCAGCTCTTCTTCCAAAACAGCTCTACATGGTGGCAGATAGCAGGGATTTGATGCCCTTATCTTTCCCAATGGGTCACCCTGTTTCTTGGGGGCATACAATTTTTTGAACAGATGAAGCCTAGCATCATTGACCTGGCTGACATTTTTCAAACCATACATCGAACACACAAATTCCTCCAGGGTTGCAGCGACATCCATGTCTATTCCATCCGAGTTCCCTAGAGTGCACATCGCCTTGGTGAATTTGTCACATTTCACCATAACCTCATATGGTTTCCATTTCCCTTTTCTGATGAATGATGCAGTGAAATCACAGCCCGTCAAGGCATGATACATGGGGTAAAGCTTCAGCTATTAGAGGGGTGATTTTCAAAGCCAGTTCAGAGATGTCTATTAGATGCCTTGTGTTCTTTGAGTTCACACCTGTATCTAGCCACAACTTGGCGTTGATGTATTGGGAATGATATAGAAGGAGTATGAACACATCTGTGTCAATGCTTCTGACTACCACAACAGGCACTGCACCTTCATTTACCTCCGCGACATGCGAGATCCAACCAACAGGCCACATAGGATTATTCTGCATCAGTCAGCTTCATCATGCATAATGATATTAAACCAGTACCATATAAATTGCTTTGCTGACCAACTGATAACTGGTACCTGTGTACCACAGATCCTGTAAAATATAGGGCTAGCACATGGTTTCATTATGGACAGTGCAAGGCAACTGTATTGCAATGTGTTTCATCACTTTCACTTTAGGTTCAGTTTCACCACACAAGTAACAGCCTTTGTTTTTCTCTTCTGCAGTTGATGAAGATGAACTAATTACACTTACTTGACCCGAATCCCACATCCTATCATTGAAAAAAAACACTGAAAATGTCTATATTTAATTGATTAATTTCAAGAACTGTCTTTATTGATATGCTGATTAATTTTCTTCCTCCTAAAACAAAAGATTTATGCAGAGGTGCCATCTATCAGCAAAATGTGGAACAAATATGAATGTAGATTGTTTTACCCCAGTTGATGCAGGTTTTAGCCACCCATACATTGGGCAAAGTAGCTCCAACCTTCCCTTAAAAACTACCCTGATGTCTAATCTGTAAGGAGATAGAGATTTTCTTGGAGTCCTGTTTGGATTTCACATGAAAAAAGGGCCACAATGGAACTTTTGACAAAATCTCAAGGTTTGCCAATGTCATGTGACCGTTTGACCTCTAGTGACCCAGAAAAAGGGTCAATTTTACATAATTTGTAATTCAGAGGAAGGAGCATCTGTGACCAAACATTTTAAGGTATATAACATGATTTTAGCTCAAAAACTAGTGGAGTTATTCAAGTTTTAATTTGCCCTGCCCCATTAATTTGCGGTAATTGTGACTCGGCTGAAAAAATGGAAAAGGGTTAATACCGGCTATATGCCCCGGCTGCAACTTGCAAGCACCTCAGTTTTGAATGTCCTATGGAATACCCTTGTCAGAAATACCCAGCAAATAAACACTCCCTGGCTCTTGGACTAAAATTTGTCGTAGGCTTCTCACAAACACGTATACCATTTAAAAACATAAAATATACAGCTTATCATATACAACATATATAACTGCTCTAAAAGCATTTAAATACATAACATATATGATATACAATAGTGCAAATCATGGGCGCAATTTTCAACCAGGGGGGACAGAATATGGTATGTCCCCCCCCCACCTTCTGACATATATGTGTGTACTTGAAACATGCTATGCCAGTCTTATGTGCAAACCATGTCAGTCTTATGTGCAAAACCATGTCAGAATAGTATCTTTGTTTCTGCAAGTTTGTATTTTTAGCAGCATTGACTTGTTTACAACACCTGTTTCTTGTTTGTCACATTCAGAATTTTCTGGGACTGCATTTGCCCAGATTTGAAACCAAAAATAGTTGCCTCTAGGGACTAGTGTCTACACATAAGTATCAATGGACCATATGCTAATTTACTAAATTCTGAAAGTTAGAAAAGGAAATCAGAAAAGCTATCTGGGACCTCAGAAAGCCCATCTGCAATTATTGCTTGATCTCCAAAATCAGTCTATGCAAGCGAAATTATGTTCAGTGTGAGTGTTGTCATTAGTGCCACTTCGAAAATTGAATTCATGATAAGTAATTTATCCTAAACTTATGATCTGTTGTTTTTTCAAACTTATGCAAAAACAAATCTTGAGAAAAAAAATACAGTATGCGATAGTTAATAATTATTAAGAGCCTGATCTTTCATATTTATGAATACATTTTACCACATTGCAGTTGTTTTTTTTAATGAGAACTCAACCTATCATTCTTTTTGAGTTCTACACATGTGGTGATACCTTATTTACACCAGGATGTTAATAAAATCAATGCTGGCTATTCTCAGAATAAAGTACTTATATCCACAGTTTCAAATTGCATAAGTCAAATGGTGTCCACTTTATGGTCTTCTCAAAACATTAAAATTACTGTTCTGGATACTCAGAATGCATCTGAGCTTATCTAGAAACCGTTGGCTTCTGGGGGCCTAAAGCCGCTCCCAGACCCCCGGCCTTTGGGCTTCGCCCCTGCGGGCCTCACACTTTGTCCCCCCAATTTGTAGTTCTAAATTGCGCCCTTGGTGCAAATAAACATGTATAACAGTAGAAGGGTGTCAGTCATGTCAGAGAAGACTCTTGTAGCAGTGCAATGTTTTGATAATCAAAATCTCTTTGCACAAATATTTTTTTCTTTTTAGGGAACAAAGTTATGGATTATCATGGAGTATTTAGGCGGAGGGTCTGCTCTAGATCTGGTAAGTACAGTTGTAATTTTCTATAGCTTGTAAAGTAAACATCACTGAGTGTCTTGTTACTTTTAAAGGAGCCATTCGGCAATTTTGATAGTTTATACTAGTATATAGATTTAGCATACAAGTTGTGTCACTGGCAGCCATTTTGCAAAAGAGAAACTGGATTGCTGAAGTTAAAAGATTTTTTTTTTCCCAACCTCAATCCAGGTACCATTGGACTAATTTCTTTGTGGTATACCACTATATCAACATGCTGATACTTCAAAAGATCTTGGGCTAGCCAAGCAATCATTGCAAGTATTTAGATTGTTAGTTGTTGTTGTTCCTTGTCACATAACTTGATCAGTTTATTGTATTTAAAATTGTAGAGTGAGAGGTGTGATGATGCTTTCTGGAAATGGATTCAAGTGTTGGGGTTTTTCTAGAAAAATGTAGTATGAGGGTGATTGCTATGGCGAGGGAGCAGCGCGACCATGTGGGCAGTCTTAAAAAAAAAAAAAAAAAGCCAAACCAGAGCTTTTTCCAACCGTCTGTTGGTCTATCTACCATGATTGGAATCTTTTTGGAGTAATTATACCATTTCTAATAATCAGACACATTGTCTTGTGGTGCTGATGGAAACCCCTGGAAATAATGTCTTTTGACTTTTACCAATGTATCAAATCCATCTACAGTCTGTAGCGTTTGGAGCCAAACTTTTCGTGTCTGAATCTCTCTCTCTCTGTGTCTGTGTGTGCTGCGTGAGTGCCTTTCATGTACCATTTTGAGAACGGAGCGCATTTCTTTCCACACTGTCACAAAAAAACAAAGGCAGGAGTGGACAGCGAGGGCTACATACGTACACGGCAGTAAGCCACTGAAAGCAAGACTAGGAACGCAACCACACAGAGACTATGCCAAAGCTGTGCAGTTTTTCAGCGTACTCCAGACCCACACACAACTGTATGCAAGCCCGGTGTGAAAGGGGCTTAAGAAGGTGCACTCTGAGCGTGAGGGAGTGCAGCGCCCCTGGTACCCAGTTTATAAAAATCCCTGAAGTGGTATGGTGGACAGTTGCACATTCTTCTGCATTGTAATAAGTGGCAGAATGTCACACAAGAAAAACTATAATCCAAAATGTCAGCTTCACTGTGCCATTGGTAAGATTCATAAAATGGTTTTCCACCTGTAGACTTCCATATTCCTATAATTTATTTGTTGAATAAACATTGTGTCTCTTCTCTTTTCTAGCTTCGCCCAGGGCCTCTTGAAGAGACTTACATTGCCACCATATTGAGGGAAATACTAAAAGGGCTGGAATATCTGCACTCAGAACGCAAGATACACAGAGATATTAAAGGTACTCTGAAAATACTCCAAACCAATCAAGCATGGTAGTTAAATGCACAAGATCTCTAACCTCATGTCAGCCAGTCAAATTTGGAACCAGCTGGTGTTTTAAAAGATCCACTGAACCTCACAGCACAAATTTCTAATAATGGAGTAAATATGGTCCAACAACATTATTGTCTCCTACTGGATGGCATCAGAATTCTGACTTGTTTCGCCATCTATCCTCTGTGCACTTATGTTTGAACATTAATGTAGATTAATTTAAAAGACCAAATCACAAAAAAGATTTCAGCGTGTTTTTCCAAAAGGTCTCAGTGTAATCCTGTAGACGAATCAATTATTCCCCCTATTTCATCATTTCTCAATTTGCTGATGTTTCATCCTTAGACACAGGAGAAACAGTACAAAAAATTGGGGGAGGAGCAACCATCTGACCAATGCAAGTGTATGAGCACATGAAACCGGCACACAGGCAGAGTGTCAAATTTGTAACTGTCAGGACTGGGAACACATGCTGGTGCCGCACGTCACCATCTGAGCACAGTTTTTGTAACAGTTACCCAATTACAAATTGTTACTGACAGATTGATGTGGAACCTAAAGTCGCTGTAACCTATGTATTCAGTGAAAACATGGGCACAAAATAATCCAGTATAGAAATAGAAATAGGTATGTCTGTTATAAGTCTGTTATGATTCTAAATTCTTTGTTGAAGGTGTTCATTGAAGATGCAAGGTGGTTGCTTGTGAAAACTTGTGCTAAAGTTATTAAACTGATGAACTCATCTTTCCCATATCCGTAGCAAAGCCAGACAGATTGACAGTCCAGGAAAAACGCAGGCTGCTGATATTTTTGATGTAGCAGTGTGTGTGTTCATGGGTTTCTGAAGTATTTAAACAAAATAAAGAGGATTAATCTGAATTTTTAATTTTATTTTTTCAAAATAAGTTGACACTGAAGTATAATGTAGGATGGAACAAATTATTAGAAACTATTCAGATGTTAATTCTGGAGTATTGAGAAGAGGCGGTAAATTGGAGGATTTCATTCAGTTCACCTCATGTTGGCATACATGTGCTTTATGACGGTGCCAGTGAGCAAACCGTGCTTGTGCACCGCTGAATAACCTTATCCAGGTTGAGCTCTAATCAGATGCAAAAAGTCCCAAGTGCATAGGTCCACAGTGAAATGCGTAGTCAAGCTTCAAGTATAAACTCCATGAGTTTGTTTGAGATGCCACAACCTTCTGCAAGTATTAGAAGTTTGACCCTTTTTGTTTGGATCGCCTTTATTTTCTGATGCTATTCTTAACTTCTTGTCAAATAAGAATTTGTTTACAATCAATCCTAATTTCAACTCAAAAACCAGATGATCTTCAATCCAACAGAAGATCTTGTAAGATTAATTTCATATTAGATTGACTGACTTGTAGGTAACCGCTTTGTGCTGGGATCTGATAAAACAAGCATCAAAGGACTTGCCAGTGTTACTTGGGTGTAGTGGTCCAAAGATTTCACAGTATCATCCTTAAAATCTTATGATATCATCTTATATAACAGATCAAGTTAAGTCTTTGAGCATTCCCTGTTTTCGCGTCTTACTGTGCATTTTCACATCTACCACATTATGGAAATGCCTTGAGTTCTGGGCAGTAACCACCCAGCCAGACAACTGGTCCATCTTCTTCTCAAATGTAACCATCTGTCTGTTACAGCCAGGTGAATTGTGGGCATGCTCTTGGCCTGATCCCGTTGCTGTGGTCCTCAACACTGAGGGACCTGCCTGCTGGGTTATGCCCAGAGAACAGTGGCACATGGTCAAATTTTTAAGTCCTATATAGGCCCTGAGACACAACCGGGCCGTGCTTATTTCTGGATACAAAAACATGAAATATGAGAGTCTTTCTCTGGAAGGAACACCAGTCCATCACAGGTTACTTTCTCAGCCAAGGCTGGTACCAATTTCCAAGTGGGTAGGCTGGGGTGATGCAGATGAAATCACTTGTTTAAGGAGACTGACACTCTGTGGGTTAGGAGTTGTACTACTAATATAAAGACGTGGATTTGATTCCAGGTGTGTGCCAATAATATTGTCATTCAGCATTACAAATGTAGGAAGCATTTGTCTAATTATTATTATTTTCTGTCTTTTTCTTCCAGCTGCTAATGTGCTATTATCAGAGCAGGGTGATGTGAAACTGGCAGATTTTGGTGTGGCAGGACAACTGACTGATACCCAAATCAAGAGGAACACATTTGTTGGCACCCCCTTCTGGATGGCTCCAGAGGTTATCAAACAGTCAGCTTATGACTTTAAGGTGAGTCCAGGATTCATGTACATACAGAACAAAGAAAACAGCGTTTTGACTGTAAGTTTGCTTTTTAGTTGTGTTTTGCATTTTTGGGCAAATATCAGCTCCTCCGGTCAGCTGATCAGCTCCTCCTTGAGGTGCCGAGGTGCAAGCGTATGCTCAGAGGGGACCGAGCTTTTTCTGTTGTGGCTCCAAAGATGTGGAACGAGTTACCGCTCCACATCAGGCAGGCCTCTTCATTTTTTGTTTTTAAAACTAATCTTAAAACCCACTTTTATGTACTGGCTTTTAACCCAGAATGAGATTCTCAATCTGTTTTGGTTGTTTTAACTGTTTTTACTTGTTTTAGTTTAATTTAGTTTAATTTTTTGGGGGGGGCTTGTTTTTTATTTGTACTTTGTGGTTTGTTGCCTTTTATGTCCCCTTGTGTACAGCACTTTGTTTCAGCTGCAGCTGTTTTTTTTTTTAAGTGCTTTATAAATAAAGTTGATTTGATATGAAATATATATATATTCCTTTAATAAAATATTGATTCATGAAAACATTACATTTATAATTGTTAGATTTTTATCTCCTGGTAATGTCGTGGCAATGTCTGTCTGTCTGTCCATCCATCCATCCTATGAAGTGTATAATCTTTCTGAAATCAACTCCTCTCACATTTTGAGGAAGAATTTTGTGAAACTTGATACAAGCCCTTGTTATAGGTGGTAATATGCATATTATCATATCGTTGGAGCTGGGCTCATTTTACCAGAGTTATGGCTAGGGCTGGGTACCGAACTTTGGTTCTTTTGTGGCACCTACCAAAATTCTTCAGAAGTACAGAGTATTAAAACATGCCATGTCTTTCGGTGCCAAGTTTTGGTACCCAGAGGTTAATCACGTGCAAGAAGAGCGGTCCGCAACCGTCCCCCTCTCAGCATTCAAGTCCACCTGTGGACGTTACAGAGGACGAGCAGCCTGATTCAAAATCTCCACCACCGGACTCCGCTTCATCTGAGAGTACCAACGATAGCGCTATGTCTGGGATATCAACAGGTAAATTTACTTGTTACTGCAACTTAATACGTGCATTGCTTTGAAGCAATGAAGCACTGCTCCAACCCACTGTTTTGTTGGTTCTTTGCTTCGCTGCTTTTCAGAAGCAGCAAATCGGCTTCTTAACCCCTCTCAAAGCCATTAAAATATGTCAATCGTGAGTCACGTTTGTGCAGATTAAAGTCACTAACTGGGAAAGAAACGAGAATCTTCCTCCGTTCCATTCACACAGCTTCAAACGCTGCGCAGCTCTCTGCCAAGTCAAGTTAGAAAGATAGAGTCCAGTCAGAATTAATAACTTCAACGCGAATCGCTCAGAAGTACAGAGTGACATTTATGCCAAAATGTCTGAAAGGAAATGCTTGAGTGTTTTCAAGTGTTCTTTTGCACTGGAAATTATTTGTTTATTTTTTCTGTAAGAAAACTGCTTGGAGTGGAAAAATACCAAAGCTGAAAAATAAAACTCAAGATTTGGACTATGTGTAATGTAATTTTCTTTTTGTTAGAATTGATCTTATAAAATTAGTACTGAAAAAAGTATCGTTCAGGAACCGATATCGAAGTGAAGGCATCGGTACCGGTATTGAAATTTTTGATTGATACCCAGCCCTAGTTATGGCCCTTGATGAACAAATCTAGACTCCATCAGTTTTATGAGTGGGTGCCTGCATTCAGAAATCAACTCCTCTCACATTTTTAGTAGGAATTGTGGGAAACTTGGTACAATTCCTTGTTATAGGTTGGTAATAATATTGTACAAGATTGACACATTTTGGCAGAGTTATGGCCCTTGATGAACACACCTAGACACTGCCAGTGGGGTCACCACAACAAATCCGAGGTGGATCTGCATGTTGAATTGTTTTACTTCGGATGCCCTTCCTGACACAACTCCACATTACATTGAGAATGTGGCAGGGGTAGGGTTTGAACTAGGAATCTTCTGCACTGAAGCTAAGTGCACTAACCAAAATTTGAGCATACAAAGGTCAACAATCTTTATGGAGTACTATATCTGCTCCAATTTTATTTATTTTATTTTTTTGTCCATTTGATTATAAATAACCTCTGTGGGTTGATCCATGTGAAGAAGGCACTTGATATTTTCTTGGCAAGAAAACTGCCTAGAATTTGAATGGCTGCATCACTGCAATTTCAATACAGGCTTGACACAATTTCCAGTGTTTTATGCGTTGGTGGTGAACTGAATTACAACTGTCTTTCTCGCCATTAGGCTGATATCTGGTCTCTGGGAATCACTGCCATTGAACTGGCCAAAGGTGAACCTCCCAACTCTGACTTACATCCCATGAGGGTCCTTTTTCTCATTCCGAAAAACACCCCACCCACCCTGGAAGGCCCGTACAGCAAGCCCTTCAAAGAGTTTGTGGAGGCTTGTTTAAATAAAGACCCTCGTTTTGTAAGTAACATCTTTTCAAAAGTACCTGCATCTGTCTGAGACCACAGTCTGAGGGCTAGACTGGGATCAGACGTTTGTACTTGACAATTGAAAATGATCCATGTTTGTGTTGCTGCACTAACTAAAGACCTATTATTATTATTATTATTATTATTATTATTATTAGTAGTAGTATTAGTAGTAGTATGTTTTTGTGTTCTTATTCATTGGTTTTGTGCTGAATGGGAGATCTGATGCTTTGTTCACAAACATTAAAGCTTGCACGGACTTTTAAATCTCACAAAACTGACAAATTTTGGTTTCTACTGAAATTCTCACAAAACTAACAATTTAGTTTCTACTGAAATCCAAGTAAAATAATATAGGGGGTGGAATTCTATAGTGCAGTGGTTTTCAAACTGTGAGGCGCGCCCCCCCTGGGGGGTGCCAGAGTTCTTCAGGGAGGATGCAAGGGATGGGTGTCAAGAATCATTAAGAAATGATCATCAATAGCCTTTTTGCTTAACGAGGCCCTTATCGGTCCTTCAGTGTGGCCGTTGTTTTTGAGGGTGTTTTATTGGGAAAATGATCATTTCTCTGTGTTGATTGCAGACCCTGCAGCGGGTCTGTAATCAGCTGTGTCTGCAGCGGCTGTTCTTGAAGCTTGAGCTAATGAAGCAGTGCTGCAAACCCACTTCTTCATTGGTTCATTGCTTCGCTGCTTTTCAGAAGCGGCAAGTCTGCTTCTTAACCCCTCTCAAAGCCATTTAAAAATGTCGATCGTGAGTCACTTTTGTGCGGATTAAAACCACTAACTGGGTCTCTTGTCTTGTTGCAGGCAAGAAACAAGAATTGTCCTCTATTCTGTTCGCACAGCTCCAAACGCTGCGCTGCTCTCTTCCAAGTCAAGTTACAGTCCAGTCAGAATTAATAACTTCAAAGCGAATCACCATTTTAAATCAAATGACTCCTATTTCCAAATGTTGTAGCACAGACAACAAACAACAGACTAAAATGTTTTTCCCTCCAGAAATGAGATGTCCTGCTTTCTTTATGAATTACATTGATGTTGATGTGCAGTGCAGCCGTTTGCAATAGCTCAGCTCAGAGGTATGGAGTTAGATTCATGCCATTAATGTCTGAAAGGAAACGCTTTTGAGAAAAACTACAGATTTTGTTTATTTTTATTTAAGTCCAGAGATCAAGGATCCAGTGACCAATTTTCATATTTATTTACTTTAAGACTCAATAAAAAGTTATTGACCTAGAAAACCTGTAAAGCCTACTTCTAGTACACAGAAAATTCACAGGAAGTATTGATAAGGAATTGGATAGATAAGCGGAATCGATAATGGCATCTGTCAGTAAAATCTTATCAATACCCATTCCTGAAGTTTAATTAATATTATTTGTTAAAATGTGTTAGTTATGCCAAAGACATTTAAAAACACACAGAGATGTTTAAATGTTTTTTAAAAAAGATGTTTAAAATATGACAAAAGGTAAAAATAGAATAGAAAGTTCTTTAAAAACACGTTTAATATGTTTGAAAAGGATGTAAAATGCATAGACGGCTCCTTAAAAGCCCACAAATAATTTTAAAATTTGTTTAAGATGTGTAAAAGAATAAAATCACATGAAGATGTTGAAATTGTGTGTATGTGTGTTGGGGGGGCAGCTATTCATTTGTTCTCTGAGGGTGGGCTTACTCTCCCACACTTTGAAAACCCCTGCTATAGTGAATATTTTATTTACCTTCTTTGCCATCATGCAAATGAACTACAGGAGGAAGCACATGTGTGCATGCATGAGGTTTTGAGAGTACTTGTCCCGGGAACATGTTGCTTGCTCTCGGGACATGCACGGCAACATCCGTAACTTCAGAAGTATTTTCTGGTTTCAAAAACAGCAAGTGTTTTATTTCTCGCTATGTTTTACGAAATATATAAGAAACATATTACATTTATATAGAAATAAGCTGTTTTGGAGCATTTTCCACCATCTTGGTTTTTTTGTTTGAGCGAGCAGCCAGCACTGCCTTTCTTTACTTCTGGCTGGCAGTCCTTCCCAGCATCGCTCTTGCAGATCAGGGGAAGCCCCCATGTGATCTATGATGTGGCTTCCAAGAATATGTTATGGGATCTGATGGCTTGAACTTCTCCCCTCCAGGTGGAGAAAGTCTAAATGTGAAGCACCTTGACACAACTTTGTTGTGATTTGGCAGTATATAAATACATTGAATTCAATTGATGAATCCTTTATTTAAACGTTAAGGAATAAAATCACAGTGGTGCCAAAGACAATTCCTTTTATGATGTAGTTATTCTTTTTAAGATGTGGCTGGTGATGGGAGAATCCAGGAACATTGGCAGAGGCTGCCTGCATCTAATGAGATATGAAGAAAGTTGTCTGGAGGGATATTAAAAATAGGTGTTGCAGAAACAAAGCACGCAACTGCTTCACCTAAAACCGGCCACTTGCTACACGATAATGTGATAGGAATGTGTGTTTCATCAGGATTGTACAGTCATATTGCAGTGTGTGTGCAGCATCCGCATTACAAACCTGTGTTTTGGTTAAATGAGACCACAGTGCGGCAGCTCGAGCATATGCCAAAGTTGTTCGATGTGATGAATGGCATATTTCCTGTCTTATAACGTAACATGCAGTGCCTGATGTGACATAGATGTTATTACAAGTAGAGAGATGAACATGCATTTGGACTTGAGCAAAACTGGAGCAGTCAAAAAGAAACCTCTAATGAAGCAGCTATGCCACTATGAAAAAACCGACACGCTCACGTTTGGCCAGTCTACTGGACTTGCATAATGACTTTGTGTGAGTTGAGATGCACGTTTCATTTGAGACCACAAATTAGAGCTGCTGAAAGAGGAAAAACAAAAATAAGCTGCTGTGCATCTTGAAAGGACCCATCTTCCAAGGTGTGCTTATGAAGTTGTCTACAGCAGTGATTTTCAACCTTTTTTGAGCCGCGGCACCCTTTTTATATTTACAAAATCCTGCGGCACACCACTGTCATGTGTCACGTGTCACGCAGCACTAACTCAACTGTCTCTACACGGTACGTTAGCAACACGTGCGGTACAGATATGACATAACATAGTATACTATAGTTATGGAGCTGTATATAAGAAATAGAGAGCGCAGTCCCATTGCTGCACACTAAACAAAAATGTCCCTTCATGGACAGCCACATGACGCCTCCTAACCGGGCAAAATATTGATGAAGTACCCGGATGTTAATGCATTTTCAGTGGAGATTCGCGACTGAACACACTCAGAAAAATGCTCGCAAAATACGTGTTAAAATGCGATTTTGTCCTGGATATCGAGCCAGTAAAATTAAATTACATTAAATTATATCAGGAAAGTATTAAACTTACTCTGACACACACACATTCACAAATATTAGTGTTGAAATTTACACGGATCTGCGCTGATAAGCTACGCTGCTGGGCTGAGCTGCTGCTGTGTTCGCAGCGTGGCTCCTAAAACCATTACAACACATTTATATATATTATATTTTTACACAATTATCCTTTATTGACCAAGTTTCATTCATGAAGTCAGCGGTGTGTGTGCACATCTCTATGTGTGTGGCGGCACAGCGCGGGTCACTATAATCTCATTTTTTTAAGGTGCAAATAAAAAAAAACTCTCCAATCTTGTCGAACAATTTTTAGTCACTAACGACAAGAATTTTAACTAGACATTGGTCTAGCAGTGGAAAATATCAACTAGACATAAGTGAAATTAATGATCCGTGTCATCGGGTGACACAGGTACGGCAGGAGACATACAGCTGTTTATCATCCAAATATCACGGTCAAAGTGACAACAATAACCAAAAACACTTACTTATGGAAGGAAATATTGTCTCCCTTGTTCCTCCGTTTGTGACTTTGCCAACATGCGCAGCTTCCCGGCATATTCCACCTGTTTCTTGACAAAACTAAGTGAACTTCTATGCACGCAAATCACTAACTTGCCCGGAATTAAAATGGCGATCACTCCTCCTTGTCGGCACACGGCTCAGCGCTACTGCGCGCTTTGCTGCCATCTACTGGAATAAAAGAGCATTACATCATCTGCCACACTATTACAGCACATACACCCGATAATGGTGATATTTGATAATTGCCCACGGCACCCCTGACGATCGATCACGGCACCCTAGGGTGCCGCGGCACCCCGGTTGAGAATCACTGGTCTACAGAGTGCTGAAATGGCCACGGAAAAACTACAAGTGTCCTCTTCTTACAAGTGCAATCGAAATTATATTTTATCTTAACTGGTTATTTAAAAAAAAAAAACAAATCCCACATCGAAATAACTAAATAAAAATTTGCCGCTATGCCACTGACTTAAGAAATAAAAGCAAGCGTGTCCATCCCATTTACTTAATTTTTACCCAAGGCCAACATATTCCCATCGGGTATTGCGAAGACTTTGCATCTGTCCGTCTGTGCTCAGCATAAGTCCAGTCCTATTACTACCAGGGTCTTCAAATTCACAGGGAGCATTTGTGGGACACAGACCATGGACAAGTTCAAAGATGGCTAACCTTGACCTATTTTAAGGGGTCAAAAGGTCACATTCTTTCTACACATTCTTTCATTCATTACATCCATTCTCTCTATTGTCACAACATTACATTTACAGGGTGTAATCTTAGGATAATGAACTTGCAGGACATTGAAGGTAGCTGACGGCCTACTTCAGAATCAAAAGGTCACATTCTATGTTGGGGTTTGTCCAGCAGGGCAGTATCTTGCCACTACTGCATGAGTTGGCCAAGTGAAACTATATGTTGCATTTCCTATTTTTGTGCTCATATGGCCGAGAGTACCTAAGCATTGACTTCTATATTTTTACATTTCTGGTGGTTCAAACATTACTTTATTCTTAAACATTACAAATTCTAAGTCAAAGAGGCACAATATCTACTATGACCAGCATTCAGCTTTGAAAATTAAGATTTTTAACCTTGAAATCTTTTAATTAATACTGTCATTATTTCTATTAAGTTTTAGAGAAAAATAAATACTATTTTTATTTGTCACTCATTCGTACAAAAGTGTCATGTGATTATAAATGCACTCTCTGATTGGTTGTTGGAGCAGCCCAGCTCCAGTCAAGAGAAAATGTGTTTTTCTTTATACATTTGGATTACAGCTTGAAATTTCATGTTAGTTATGCTCTAAAATATTGTCTGCCTTATCAGCCGCACAACGCTAGAATTCAGTCTTTTGTGAAGGTGATGTGTTAAAGCCTCGTTTCACCTGACCAGGGTCATCGCTGCTTTTGTTGCGAATTACATCTCGGCATTATGTTGAAAAAGTGGTCAGCTGACTGCTGTTCCTGCAAATGATCTGCTCGCATGCTTTGAGTAGATCTGTTTCCTCATCAGAAATCCTCTCATGTCTGTTGCTTTCTGAGCCCACCATCATAATAACAATGCAGCATGGTCAAATGCATGTGGCCCTTAAATCTAGTGAGAGGTCACACTCTGGCTGGTGTAATTCATGTTACAGCTACAACACACCTATTATTAAAAGAGTAAAACTATGCTGTTTTTCTTTCATTTTTCTCCTCTATAATGTACAGAGACCAACAGCCAAAGACCTCTTGAAACACAAGTTCATCACACGCTACACTAAGAAGACGGCCTACTTGACAGAACTGATTGACCGCTACCGCCGCTGGAAATCAGAAGGACATGGTGAAGAATCCAGCTCTGATGACTCGGATATGTGAGTCTGAAGCACACATTCATACACTCGACTGCTTTTCAGTGGTTTTATTTACAAACACTAATTACATTAGTTTTAATCTTACCGTTTTGACTGTTTTTGCATGATTTCCAAACAGTGTTTACTGGAAAGTATGATCAGGAAGGGAAAAGAAGCCAATGACATATTGTCCCAATTTTGTGGAACTGTAATGGGACAGTTTAATTTTCAGTGAGATAGTTGTCAAATATTGTGGCAACAAGTTTATGAATGGGGGTTTTTTGTTTTCTTCCACATCTTTTTTTGTTTTTGTTGCCATTTTAAAGCATTTGAGATCATTTTAGCTGACCAGCTTATCGTTTTCTGCACTTCTTTATATGTTTCCCCTCTTCAATCCAATTTGTAATCAGTGTGCTGTTCTTCTGAATAGTGTGTGTTTCGACCCATTTTACTGAGTTTTTCAGAGAGAAGTGCACAACAACCAGCCATTTACTACCTTCATCCACCTGTTTGACATTTGTTTTATTTATTTATTTATTTTTTTTAAGAGAAAGAAAAATGCAGGCAGTTATTTTTTTGAACAGCCTAATATTCCTTTATCTTCACTTTCTGTAAAGTAATAAATTTGCAAAAAAAAATTTCCTCATGTTTTGATTTGGAATAGAATGTGCAGTGTGTCTATTGCATTTGCGTGTATTGAAAGAAAAGCTCTTATAAGGATTTTGAGCTTTACTCACTTTTTTAAACACACTGCTATTATTTTGAACACAACTTTCTATCTGAAGTGATTCCAAAATGTATCTTCTCCTAATACTAATGCATTATCTCTAATTTGACACAGCATTTCCTCTTAACATTTCCAAACAAATACTTTACAGGCCCCAAAGAAAAGTTTAGTACAACAAAAGTGATCACAAGTATGCATATTCTTTAATATAATTCATCTAAATCATGATTTTTACAGCCACCAGACATACATTTTAGAAATTTAGAAAAACTGACAAGATCATTTCAAGCTACAACTACCATTAACCACACCGCTAATTTCCACCATGCATGTGATGATAAAAATATTCCGTGCAACAAACCCAGATGTCATGTCCAGCAGATGACAGTGTTCAGTTGGTAGCAAACATCTATATGGTATACTACATACAAAAGCAAAGTTGCTTTTAGGATTGAACTGTTCCAACAAAATTAACCAAGAAATCAGTTTATTCTCATTATCTGTCTCTTTTTAAATTGGTTTTATGAACTTACGAGATCATAGTACTGCATTTTATACAGGATACATGCCTAGGCTTTTCAAAATCCTATAGACAGATCAGGGGATGGATACACAATCTCAAAGCCACTGAATGTTTCTGCCTAAATTTAAATTGGTCAGTAGTTTTGTTTAGAGCTGGCTCACTTCAAGAAGAGTGGGATAATAAATAAAGCAGACCAGTGAGGGAAACTTCCAAGGCACCAAATGAAATTCCAAGTTTCTGTGGATGTGATTGGACAGAACTGTAGATATAGAGATACTTTTATCTGCCTGGACAAAGGAATTCGTAAAAAAAAAAAATTTAGCTGCAAGAAAGACTCGTAAAAGCAAGACTAAAATAAATAAATTGAAATTCTTCTTAACACACATGTACACCATGCCTGAAAATAAACAGAAAACATGCACGTCTAAGAAGCTGATAATGGGGAAACATCACTTCCATTAGTTGCTGAAAGGTTGCTGAAAATGAAACGAAGATTCAGTGTTGTCCTGCAGTCATGACCACGGCACATTATGAGTGCTGCCCAAAATTGTGTTTTTGTCAAAGATCATTTGTTGCCAAAAGATCTATTACTCTGGTTTGATTTTACAAAGACAAAGATTTTACCTGATATAAAACATGACATTGAAAAACTAACCACAAAATAATTGATATGTTGTGGCATTCCTATCTCATGAGCAGAAGTGGGGGGGTCTGATTGTCCAGCACTACAGTATATTGATTTTTGGCTCATGATTCCTTCAGTGGGAATCCTGAACGATGCAGTTCTTCAGACACACGCACACACGCACTCTGCTGCACACTGGGAAGAACTTCGACATAAGCAAAGGCACCTGCTCTTTCACCTTCCTCACCCACATTTTCCAAACACTGGTCACTGCATACAGGGCACCATTCTTCCTGTTTTAGAATTTTTCTCTTTCTATACTTCATTTAGGGACGCTGATGGTGGTGTGGATCCATGCCCGATGTGGACCTTCCCTACTGTCAAACCCAAACCCAAACCAAAGTTACAGAAGGGTTACCCACGTACCGATCTAGAGGTGATACACATACAACAGCTGGTTCTTCATTACTTTCAAGAGACTTCAAATTGGCTTAACATTGGTTCTCAATTCCAATCTTTCCAGACCTTTTTTGATTTTTTTTTTTTTTTTTTTAATACCCTTCAAAGAATGTTGCTGACATGATGCCTCTCTTGTATTATGAACAAATTACCACATCTGTTTTAGTTCAGGTGAAAATTGAGAAATACATTGTTTATCATGAAAGCTGTCACATTATTTTAAGATTTAAAAATGATATTCTCAATTGATTTCAGTGGAGGGCTAAAGTCTGACTCCATTATTAGTTTTTGGTGCACAATTATTTACGGTTTTTCAGAAAACAACGTTATACCTAATGGCAGCCTGAAATTCATGAAACATAAAAAGCATGTTGTGTGCTTCACCAAAGACATTTGAGATTTTAACAGAGAAATTTTAGCTTTTTGGAAAAGTGTGGGGGAAAAACAGGATGAGAGGAAGCTGCAATGCACGGGCACAATAAAAAGCATATAATGGGAATTGTACGTAATCTGGTGTAATTGACAATAATCAGTTACAGTCATGTGTAATCAGATATAAAAAGGAGGGAATACTAAGAACCACGATTACATACAAATTTTGGCTACAATGTAATATATAAAAAATCAGGCCCGATTTGGGGCCAAAATCCATAATGGGGAAACAGGCTTAAGATGATACTTTATCCTTAGTGTACCTAATATATTTGTAAAGTGCTAGTGGCAGCATATACTCACTTGTCCCTTCATTAAGTACACCTGTTCAAGTGTTCATTAAAGCAGATATATAATCAGCCAATCACATGGTAGGAATTTAATGCATTTAACCACATGGACGTGTTCAAAAAGATCTGCTGAAGTCCAGACCAGCCATCAGAATGTGGAAGGAAAGTGATTTAAATGATGTGGCTGTTGGTGCTAGACTTTCACAGACTGCTGTTCTGCTGGGATTTTCACACATGGCCATCTCTAAGAGCTACAGAGCATGTTCAGAAACAGAAGAAATGCCATTGGGCAGCTGTTCTGAGCGGAAATGTCTTGTTGATGGTTGTGGTCAGAGAACAGAGTAAAATATTAAAACCAGAGTTGTTTAAAATGATCGAAAAGCACCAGAAACTCAAATAGCCACTTGTTACCACCAGACTTTATAGAAGTGTCTCTGAAAGTGCAAAACAGGGAACTTCAAAGATGTGCTACAACAGCAGGAACCCGCAATGCTCCTGTCAACAAAGAACAGAAACTGACACTACGGTAGTGATGTTACACGTTGTGCCGATGCTTCGAAGCGTGTGTCGAGTAATCCAGGTGGTGCAAATTTGCGGCTTGTATCTTTTGAGGCTAGTGACATCATCGATGATGTTGCAAAGCCTTGCAGCCAGGCAGGCTGTACCACATGACAGGTTCAGATTTTGGTGCTAGGTTTTGGCAGCAATATAAACCCCTTAGATTCCATTCAAAATGTGTGGTTTTGTTAGAGGAGAATTTTGTTCTGTTGAGACGAACAATTATTGCTTCTTATTAAAAATGAATAAAATCTCCCCAGTAATGTACATCATTGTGCTAGTTACAAAATCACATTCACTGTCATCTGCCTACTTAAACCAGTGCCATTTTCCAGAGGTGACGCCGCACATGAATATAACCCCTCCTGCCCTTATTATATAATATGACTCTACACCACAATACAATTTTTGGCCAAATGATTGGCTTACACACATAGGACACATTCACCAATCAGTTACAGTTCATTATACATACTAGGGGAGCTATGACCACTACCTTTGCACCCCCCAGGACTAAGCCAAAACAACTGTTTTAGGTTCCTTAGATGACCCCAAAACACAATCGGGATGTTCCCAAAAATAAAAACTGGCCTCAAGCTAGTTATCCAAGATGGCTGCAGAAATAGGATTATTTTCACTAAAACACCTTTACACAACATATAAACAACTTAAATATTACAGCGATTCAATGGGAAGACCATTGCAGGTCACATCAAACTCATTTGTGCCTAAACTAAATTCATAGTTTAGGCACAAACTATGAAGGGTGGGGTGTGTGTGTGTGTGTGTGTGTGTGTGTGTGCGTGTGTGTGCCAAGGTAGTTTTTGTACTTCCCCTAGTAACAAGTATGTGATACAGGATAATTGTAATATAGTCATTAGAAAATACACTTTATTGATATAAACAAATTATATGATCATACTTTTTTTTTCTTCATTATTTATAGGCAATCCCAGCAGCCATGACTGGCACAAAATTTAGTGCATCACAAATTACATGGTTAAGATCACAGCTGTCTGTTTTACACACTTTGGCCATCACCTGGAATCGTGTGCACACAAAGCCTCGTGAAATGAACCTTTTGTGAACCAATATACTGGAAAGCTTCAATGCTTCATGAAGTTTCATCTCACCATCAATAGGCTACACTGGGTTTGAGCTTAACTAAATGGACATTGGAAGATTGGAAGAGTGTTTCCTGCTGTGATGAGTCTGGATTTCTTCTGCAACATGGTCAGAGTTTGGCTAAAAAACAAACTTGTATCAACAGTTCATCCTGTTGGTGATGTCATAGTCTAGTTTGTCAACATGCCTCTGAGGAGTATTTCCAGTACTTTTGAATTAAGGCAGTTACAAAGACCAAAAAATGAGCTCCAGTCTAAGATTAGCCAGGTGTACCTAAATGAACTGGCTGGTGAGTAACTGGCCCAGCAGTTTCAACATTTTCAGTGGGGAAAAATGGTCCTTGAGGGATTTGTTTTTATGACAAGAGTAAATAGCTAATGACTATCATATAATGTACTCTGAATACAAAGTACTCATCCACAGCAGTAAGAAAGCATTTGTCCAGTCTTATATCACAGATGAGTTTTGTCTCTGCTGTGATAGATTTTGAGTGACAAACCAACAAAAATAATCCTCTCCTCCTGTTTATGTACCTGAAACGTTGCTGCAGTGGTGTCGTTCTGAAAAGCTCAGGGATTTTCAACTTAAAAGTACTCTGAGCTGGTGCCCAAAATAAACAAAAAACAAAACCCAGTCCATTCTGAAAATAAGATGCTGGGTTTTTTCTGGAGGTGGTTACTTGTAGTCTCATAGATGTCATTCTCATTAAAAGCACTTCCCTTCCCCAGTCCACATTGACCATATCCAACTGAAGGATCCTGAGGCATTCCCAGGCCAGCCAGTGTGGAGATATAATCTCTCCACCTTGTCCTGGGTCTTCCGCAGGGTCTCCTTGCAGATGGACGTGCCTGGCACCCAGGGGGCATCTTTACCAGATGCCCAAACCACTTCAGCCGGCTCCTTTCAATGTGAGGTAGTAGCAGCTCGACTCCGAGCTCCTCACGGATGACTGAGCTTCTCACTCTATCTCTAGAGACAACAGCCACACTTTTAAGGAAGCCCTTTTCGGCTGCTTGTACAAGTGTTCTAGTTCTTTTGGTCATGACCCAACCCTCATGACCATAGGTGAGAGTAGGAACAAAGATTGACCAGTAGATCAAGAGCTTCGCCTTTTGGCTCAGCTCCCTTTTCGTCACAACAGTATGGTACAGCGAATGCAATACCACCCGTGCTGCACTGATTCTCCGGCCAATGTCACGTTCCATTGTCTGCTCACTTGTGAACAAGACCCCGAGGTACTTAAAACTCCTACTTGGATTCCATTTAAAAAAACAAACAAACAAAAAACAGGATCTAATTTTTATCTACCTTTTTATAACCCCCATTTTTTTTTTTTTTTTCATTCCAGTCAGCAGATTCTGTGATAAGACAACCCAAGTCACAATGCCTGTCTGCCTTGGTAACACCAATCTTCAGAGAGGTAAGTGTAACTTTCAGAAAATAATTAAACCATAGCTTCAATTTTATAGTACTTAGAATTAAATCGTTATATAATGGTCTAACGAGGAAGAATCAGACGACTCTCTGAATTTGCAGTTGTGCTTGATCAAAACAAAGATCCAGGCTTTCAGTGACTTCCTACACAACAGACATCAAAAGTGTATTTGTGTGTCGTGAAAGGGAACTTGTTGAGATGTTCACTTATGTCAGCAGTGACATTCATGTCTCTGGGTCCTGAGCCTTTGAGGTTGAGAGACACCTGTGAAGAGCTTATGTAGTTATGATGTTGCTGGACAGAAGTGTTTGGTAATGCCGCTATCTTTGCGGTAGAATGAAGGTCCAAATTTTTGGGGATATTGGTACTGCGTAGTGTCCAAATTGTGAGACTTGGACTAGCTGAAGTCCGTAGCTGTAGAAGTAAATGTAGATGTAAATGTAGCTACAATCGAGCTAGGTCGGAGATGTCATATTTCCTCATTATGTTCATGCGCGTACAGATCCACACACACAGCCGCGCTGTCTTTTTTCATCAGTTACATCTGACCTTGGCTAACTAAACAGCCATGTTGGTTGCGTCGGGAACTGTCCTCTCTCCCCTAATGCAGAATTCACACCCCGCACACCCTGGTTTGGCCAGTCGGAAGCCGAGTTTGAAGCATCGGACAACCATGAGGATATGAATGCATGAGTATCATAGAAGTAGTAAATACAGGACAAAATAGTAATCAAATCTGCAACCACAGGGGAATCTCTCTATCTGATGTCCGCTCATAAAATGCTAATCATAAGCATGGGAAAGCAAAAATGTCTTGAGTCTAGACATAAAAATGTTCACAGAATCAGAGTGACATCTGACCCATGTGGTCCAATCCAGCAGAAGGATCTGCTGCTAATGCTAATGCCAGATACCACATCACATCTTCAGAGCTCTATTGGAGTCCATGCATTGATGAGTCAGGGCTGGTTTGGTGGCAAAAGTGGGACTAACACAATATTAGGCAGGTGGTCACAATGTAATGCCTCATCGGTGTGTATCCTGACAGAGTGATAAATCAATACAGGATCAGGTGTTGCTGGAAAACACTTAATTTCACTATCAAGGTGACTTTTTGAAACATTTGTTAGATTGTTTATTGTCCGTGTTGTTTGTGAGAATAGCTGAATACAGCGTTGGCTTTGATGTGCAGCTCCAGGAGTGAAAGTATGTTTGTTTTATTATTTATTTTACAGTCTGTTGTCTCATAAACCTGCTTTTGTAAAGTGTCTGTTCATCTATCTATGTATCTTCATCTATATGATCCAATTGATTCCTTCCTGTGTTTTTATTTGCATTCAGAGTAGGTGAGCCGAA
This sequence comes from Thalassophryne amazonica, assembly GCF_902500255.1. Classification (NCBI taxonomy): domain Eukaryota; kingdom Metazoa; phylum Chordata; class Actinopteri; order Batrachoidiformes; family Batrachoididae; genus Thalassophryne; species Thalassophryne amazonica. The sequence goes on along the minus strand of NC_047114.1, from coordinate 31,699,472 downwards.
ATGAACTCTAACTTCCTTTAAGATTCTCTTTAACATGAAGGAATAACACAAAACTTTTCTAAGAAAATCACACCAGTCATTATAAAAATAATTAAATCTGAAATTTTGGATGAAATGAGACCTACCAGCTAACCATGACCAAGTTTCCCCCCACCCCCAAAAAGAACTCAACTGACACATTTTGTGTTGTTTCTTTTAGTCTGCTAATTCATTCTCTTTTCGCTAAAGTATTCCACACGTATTCAAGAGTGAAATTGTTCAAATATACAAGTAGTGTTAATGCATTATTTTGACCTTCAGACTAAAAAACAGTTACACTTCATCTCACACTTGTAAAGTTGGCGTTGGAAAACTAACCTTGTCACAAGTAACAAAAAATAAACCTGTTTTGTGGAGCAAAATGGTTAAAAAGTAACATAATATGAAGAATTACAAGCAATGATTAATTCATATCTGTTCCTGACTATGTTCAGTTTAAGGAGAAGCGACGAGTGAGCGGCAGTGGAGTCGGAGCGATTGAGGAACTGGAGAACGCTTTCAGCCTTGCAGAAGAGTCCTGTCCTGGTATCTCGGACCAGCTTGTCACACAAATGATGAAGAGAGTGTGCAGGTGATGCATAGATGGCCAGCACACATGTAAATATTTCAACCTGGATAAAGATTTATTTTAGCTTAAATAATTTCTCAGAACAAAAAGAAAATTCTGAATATCTGCCGCCTCAAGACGCTTCACACGAGTAAGGTCTAACCTTACCAAATCCCCTTGAGCAAGCACCCAGGACAGTAGTAAGGAAAAAACTCCCTCAGATGCTATTGAGGAAGAAACCTCTAGCAGACCAGACCAATAGACCAGACCAATAATGCAGAAGATGATTAAAACAATCCTGCAAACAGTGATAGGAACAACAAATTCAGGATAAATGCTCCTTAGACATTATTCGTTTGAAAAAAACAAAACAAAACGATTGGCCATTTGAATTTTCAATAGCCAACCAGGTAGGGGTCAATTGAAGAATTACACAAGGGTCAAAATTAAAAGATGCTTCAATCATACTGTCTGGACTGGACTGTCTGTGACTGAATGTTAGAGTTATGAGGTAAAAACAGCAAAAATGGTGACAAAGGTCAATTTCACTTTGTACAGGGGTCAAAAGTTAAAGTTGCTCCAGTTGGGGTAAAAAAGTGGTGCAAATTATTGGTTAAACTAATAGTATTAATAAATGGAATAGTTTTGACTGTGCGGAGCATCTTTTAATTTTGACCCCTGTGTCCTGTGTAATTCTTTAATTGACCCCTACCTGGCTGCCTACTGAAAATTCAAATGGCCAATCTTTTTTTTTTCTTTTTTCAATAGAGTAATTTCTAAGGTATATTTGTGTTGAATTTGGTGCTTCTATCACCATTTGCAGGATTCCTCTGTAAATATTCTGTTATCTGCTGCACCACAAAGTTGAAGAAAGAGAAAAAGCAGAATAGCATTAAAACAAAGTACATTACTAAGATGAGCAGTCATTGGTGCCACAGGCAGGGCGTCATGAGCTAAGTCCAGCGCACTGGGATGCAGGGCCAGTGTCCATCCATTGCCTTCTTAGCTTCACTCTTGTAAAAGACACACTCCCTTACATAAAATATCTCTAGTGTGTTGGGGGAGTTGGTTTGTCTTTTGGACACACAACATGCCAACAACATGGGAGACATGTCTTCTGTATGTTCAATCAGAGGGAGCAGAGAAGCTAAAAGCTTTGTTTCCCGTTTCAGTGCGAACACGAGGTACACAGAAGCACAGCATGTCAGTCGAGTGCAGAACATAACGGCTTTCAGATCTCTGAAGTAAACTGGATAAATAGATCGGAACCAGTCCAATAAGTCTTGTAAACCAGTTTCACCCAGTGTGTATATTGCCTAATGGTCAACGAGGGCATGCTAGCTTTAGCATACAACTCACAGTTGTGGGTGAGGTGGCTACAACCAGTGATGAATCTCAAGGCACAATGATACAGCAGGGTCAGGGACTGCAGACAGCTGGTTGAAGCGCATATACACATCGCTGTAGTCCAGTAAGGGCAAGAAGGTAGCAGTTATCAGGAGCTTCTGAGCACTTAAGGAAAAACATGACTTATTTCTATAGAGAAAGCCCGTCTTCCCCCTAATTTGGAGATCAAGTGTTTAAGATGAAGTTTAAAAGAAAGCTGTGTCAATAGTTAATCCCAAATACTTGTAACTGCTGACTAGCTTGAGAGTTTTACCTTGAGCAGTTTTAATTGATGGTATATTCTCCAAGGAAGCAGGTGACTTTGAGAAAAACATTATTTTGGACTTTTCTGCATTCAAGACCAGTTTGAATTTCTCCAGAGGGCACTGCACTGTATCAAAAATGGACTGCAAAAACTCAAATGCCTGTCACTGGGTTTGAACAACTGTAGATTAGTGTCATCTGCATAAAGATGATAGAAGGTGTTTGATAGGTTTGCACACAGATCAGTAGTATAAATTGTGACCAAAATAGACCCTAAAACTGAACCTTGAGGAGCGCCTTTTGAGACCTCAAGGAAGGTGGAATTAACACCAGTCATCTGAACGCACTGTCCTACTTACCAAATAGCCTGAAAACCAAGAGACAGCATGTGTAGAGACACCATGTTTATAAAGAGTTTCTAACAAAAGACTGTGATCCACAGTCTCAAATGCCTTCGAAAGACCAAGAAACAGTGCAACACAAAATGTTTTAGAATTCAATGCCTCAAACACAACATTTAAAACTTTTAGAATAGCAATAACAGTGCTATGTTGCTTCTTAAAACCAGACTGAAAAGGGTTTAAAATATTGTTTGATTCTAGCAAGTCCTTCAGTTGATCACAATTTGTCAAATACTTTAGCCAAAATGTATAATTTTGAAATAGGTCTGTAATTATTCACATTTAAAGGTTCACCTCATTTTAGCAGTGAGAAGACAAAAGCAGATTTCTAAACTTTAGGGAGTTTGTTTTATGCTTGGGCTCAAATTAAAAATACAAGTTTGAGGCTCTGCAATCAGATGTTCATTAAAGTCATTTAACATGACACATTTATCAGCCAGATTTGTAGAATCTTTGACCAGGAAAATGTGCAGCCCAATAGGAGATGTAGCACCAGAAGCAGATCTTACACACATTCCAGAACTTCTTGGGATCTTTTAAATTTTTTGGTGATTTTAGATAAATAATTCAGATTTGACCTTCTTAATTATGAGGGTGTATTTGTTGTGGAGTTGATGAAATGTTATCCAATAAATGGACCGCATTTATAGTGAGAAAAATAGGTATTTGAACACCCAAGTTCTCCCGCTTAGAAATCATGGAGGGGTCTGAAATTTTCATCTTAGGTGCATGTTCACTGTGAGAGACGTAATCTTAAAAAAAAAAAAAAAAAAAAAAAAAATCCGGAAATCACACTGTATGATTTTTTTTTTTTTTTTTTTTTTTTTATTAATAATTTATTTGTATGTTACTGCTGCAAATAAATATTTGAACACCTACCAACCAGCAAGAATTCTGGCTCACACAAACCTGTTCATTTTTCTTTAAGAAGCCCTCTTATTCTGCACTCTTTACCTGTATTAATTGCACCTGTTTGAACTTGTTACCTGTATAAAAGACACCTGTTCACACACTCAATCAATCACACTCCAACCTGTCCACCATAGCCAAGACCAAAGAGCTGTCTAAGGACACCAGGGACAAAACTGTAGACCTGCACAAGGCTGGGATGGACTACAGGACAACAGGCAAGCAGCTTGGTAGAAGACAACTGTTATGATTATTTATTAGAAAGTGGAAGAAACACAAGATGGCTGTCAATCTCCCTCGGTGTGGGATTCCATGCAAGATCTCACTTTGTGGGGTAAGGATGATTTTGAGAAAGCTCAGAACTACACAGGAGGACCTGGTCAATGACCTGAAGAGAGCTGGGACCACAGTCACAAAGATTACATTAGTAACACATAATGCTGTCATGGTTTAAAATCCTGCAGGGCAGCAAGGTCCCCCTGCTCAAGCCAGCACATGTCCAGGCCCGTTTGAAGTTCACTAGTGACCATCTGGATGATCCAGAGGAGGCATGGGAGAAGGTCATGTGATCAGATAAGACCAGAATAGAGCTTTTTGGAATCAACTCCACTTACCATATTTAGAGGATCAGAACAACACCAAGAAAACCATCCCAGCCGTGAAGCATGGGGGTGGAAACATCATACTCTGGGGGTGCTCTTCTGCAAAGGGGACAGGACGACTGCACCGTATTGAAGGGAGGATGGATGGGGTCATGTATTGCGAGATTTTGGCAAACAACCTCCTTCCCTCAGTAAGAGCATTGAAGATGGGTCATGGCTGGGTCTTCCAGCATGACAATGACCCAAAACACACAGCCAGGGCAACTAAGGAGGGGCTCCGTAAGAAGCATTTCAAGGTCCTGGAGTGGCCTGGGCAGTCTCCAGACCTGAACTCAATAGAAAACCTTTGGAGGGAGCTGAAACTCCAAACCTGAAAGATTTGGAGAAGATCTGTATGGAGGAGTGGACCAAAATCCCTGCTGCAGTGTGTGCAAACCTGGTGAAAAACTACAGGAAACGTTTGACCTCTGTAATTGCAAACAAAGGCTACTGTACCAAATATTAACATTGATTTTCATAGGTGTTCAAATACTTATTTGCAGCAGTAACATACAAATAAATTATTAAAAAAAATCGTACATTGTGATTTTCGGATTTTATTTTTTATTTTTTTTTAGATTATGTCTCTCACTGTGGACATGCACCTAAGATGAAAATTTCAGACCCCTCCATCATTTCTAAGTGGGAGAACTTGCAAAATCGCAGGGTGTTCAAATACTTATTTTCCTCACTGTATATAGCGCCTTTCCATCATCAGAATCCTCAAAGCGCTTTACACTTCAATGCCTCACATTCACCCCAATGTCAGGCTGCTGCCATGCAAGGTGCCCACTACACACCGGGAGCAACTTGGGGATTAAGGACCTTACCCAAGGGCCCTAAGTGATTTTCCGGTCAGGCTGAGATTTGAACCGAGGATTTGGTTGGTTTGGTTTCTTTGTTTATTCCAAGTCAACATAATATATACACAAATAGTACCATTTTATGTACACACTTGACACTGTTCATAAGATGGTGAAAAGAAAATAAAGACAAAAAAGGCATAAATGAATTAACATAACACAAACAGAATCAACTTGGAAAGGAGTGGGATGAAGACAAGCTTATTGACTCCCACCCCCAATTCCATCCTCAGTTAAATTAAATTACACGGTTGCCGTCATTTTGAGCTTAATATTTCATATATAATATATAAAGCATATAAATAATATGTATGTGAACATACATCCACATACATACATATATATATATATATACACACACACAGTATATATATATATATATATATACACACACACACACATGCACATATAAATGTAACATAATACAGTACCATAGTAATATAACACAGGAGTGAATAACAGTTACACATTGGACAGTATAGACAAAATAACACACAACAGAGGACCAGACAAGACACACAAGGAACACATATCGTTGGATTTATTATGATGATTATTATTACTGTTGTTGTTTACCCTGCTTAGTTTGAGGCGCTTGAGGTGAGTGCATTAAAACCACAGGTCCTTGGTGAGGACCTGCTAAAGCATGGGGTCGTATGAGGTGCAATTAAAACCACAGGTCCTTGGTGAGGACCTGCTAAAGCATGGGGTCGTATGAGGTGCAAGTAAAACCACAGGTCCTTGGTGAGGACCTGCTAAAGCATGGGGTCGTATGAGGTGCAATTAAAACCACAGGTCCTTGGTGAGGATCTGCTAAAGCATGGGGTCGTATGAGGTGCAAGTAAAACCACAGGTCCTTGGTGAGGACCTGCTAAAGCATGGGGTCGTATGAGGTGCAATTAAAACCACAGGTCCTTGGTGAGGACCTGCTAAAGCATGGGGTCGTATGAGGTGCAATTAAAAAAACAAAAAAAACAAAAAAAAAACAAACACAGGACCTTAGTGAGGTAATATCCTGAGGTTATTCCAAGATGTTACTACCCACTGGTTCTGCTAAAGTTTGATGTTGGTGCATTAAAATGGCAGGTCTGACGGTGAGATGGTCTCTCAAGGCAGGGGGCTACCCTGGAGTACCATCCCTAGAGACCTGCCAGGTGTGAATATAGAGATTTGGATGGTCATGGATACTAAGACAGAACGGAACCAGCAGCATGACAGATGGCTCACAACACCACAGAAGGGCAAACACACAAACATACGTGTTGGTTATCAATCTAATATGTGTTATATTCATATTACTATATAATATAGATATTTCATTAAACCACTTGATGTGTCGTGTGCCATCGCCATGTACCACAGTGGGCACGAGTTCAACTGGAAGCAGCAGCGTGAAGGTTCTCTCTTTGGAAAACCTTTATTTGTCTTTGACTGTGTTCACTGCAGCGTTGAAACTAGGTGTTGTGAAGTAGCTAGCCACCGTCATGTTTGTAGTTGTATTCACTGAGTCATCGGTGTTGTTCAGACTCTGGCTCCTCACCTGCAGTGAAAGATGGAGAGCCAGCAGCAGCACAACTACAAAAACCAGACACAGCTTCATCTTAACACAGTCAGCACTCAGACCCAATGCCCACTCTGGATCCTCTAATCACATATATAATCAATAACACACTATAATATAGGCAGTTATTTATATTGTTTTACATTCCTGAAAATGTTCTAATTTGATTTTTGAATATATAATCATGACCCTCCTAACCAACAGCCCTGTATTGTGACCAAATCATTTCCTTATACTTTGATTTGAAGTAATGAATATTTGTACATTGCTTAAGTTGCTGCCCCAGTCGGTTCCAGAGTTTAACCCCACACACAAACTTCCTCGTAGTTCTTACTGGCTGAATCTTAAAGTTACTACAGCCCCCCAGGCTATAACCCCCTTCTCTGTGTGTGAAGAGCTTTTGAATATTAATAGGCAGGATATTTTTATTTGCTTTGTACAGAAGTTGTGCCGTATAAAAATCGACTAATTCATATAGTTTTAACAACTTAGACTGCAGGAATAGATTATGAGTGTGCTCGTAATATCCTACCTTGTGTATAACTCTAATAGCATGTTTCTGGAGTATAAAGAGGGGATGTAGTGAACTTTTATAGTTGTTGCCCCAAATTTCAATGCAGTAGGTTAGGTAGGGCAACAGTAATGAACAATACAGTAAATACAGTGCATTATAATCTAAGAAGTATTTAACCTTGTTAATAACTGAGACACTTTTAGAAACTTTACTTTGTGTCTGATGTGTGCTTTCCAGGTTAATTTGCTGTCTATAGTTATTCCTAAGAATTTTATTTCTGACACAGTATCTATAATGACACCATCTATATTTATTATCTGATTTTAATTTTTCCTTGTAGTGTCCAAAGAGTATTACTTTAATTTTATTTAAATTAAGGGAAAGTTTAATATCCATCCATAATTTCAGTTTAAGTAATTAATTATTTATACTATGAATTAGGTCATGATAATTGTCACTAGAATAGAATATATTAGTATCATCTGCAAATAGAATTAGTTTTAATAACTTTGAAACACCAAATACATCATTTATATACAAATTAAACATTGGACCCAATACAGATCCTTGTGGGACCCCACAAGCAATGCCCAAATACCCTGACTGAAATTCACAAACTGTTAAATAACTTTGGATCCAGTTCAAAGCCACTCCCCTAATGCCATATCTTTCCAATTTTTTTAGTAAAATTCCATGATTAAGAGTATCAAAGGCTTTTTTGAGATCAATAAATATTCCAGCTGTATATTTCTTCTTGTCTAATTTATTCGTGATTTCTTCAACCGCATCAGTTATGGCCATTGATGTTGACCTGGCTGACCTAAAGCCATACTGACTTTCATTAATTATGTTGCGTTTATCTATAAATTTCTCTAATCTGTTGTTAAAGAGTTTCTCTAATATTTTTGAAAACTGAGGGAGTAGAGAGACTGGTCTGTAGTTAGTGAAGATGTGTTTGTTTCCATTTTTATACAATGGTATTACTTTTGCAATTTTCATTTTGTTTGGAAATGTTCCTGTTTGGAATGATAGGTTGCATATATATGTTAAAGGTTTCGAAATACTCTGCATAATTCTTTTTATTACAGTCATATCTATATCATAACAATCAGTAGATGATTACACTTATTACTGATTACACTTATTAACAGTATCTATTAGTTCAGCCTCAGTTATTCCGGACAGAAACATTATCTTTGAATTATTTTCTATGGGTGAATTGTTAAACTGATTTTCTTTGCACTTAGGAATTTTATCAGCCAAGTCTGGTCCAACATTTACAAAAAAAATGTTAAAACTATTTACAATGTCATTCATATTATAGTTATCAAAATTCTTATCAGTAAACTAGTCTGGATATGACTTAGTACTTTTACAACCCTCAATAACAGTATTCAATATTCCCCAAACCTTTTTAGTGTCATTCCTATTGTTATGTAATAAATTGCTATAATATAGTTTTTTGCTACAACCCCTGGCAAAAATTATGGAATCACTGGCCTCGGAGGATGTTCATTCAATTGTTTAATTTTGTAGAAAGAAAGCAGATCACAGACATGACACAAAACTAAAGTCATTTCAAATGGCAACTTTCTGGCTTTAAGAAACACTATAAGAAATCAGGAAAAAAAATTGTGGCAGTTAGTAACGGTTACTTTTGTAGACCAAGCAGACGGGAAAAAAATATGGAATCACTCAATTCTGAGGAAAAAATTATGGAATCATGAAAAACAAAAACGCTCCAACACATCACTAGTATTTTGTTGCACCACCTCTGGCTTTTATAACAGCTTGCAGTCTCCGAGGCATGGACTTAATGAGTGACAAACGGTACTCTTCATCAATCTGGCTCCAACTTTCTCTGATTGCTGTTGCCAGATCAGCTTTGCAGGTTGGAGCCTTGTCATGGACCATTTTCTTCAACTTCCACCAAAGATTTTCAATTGGATTAAGATCCGGACTATTTACAGGCCATGACATTGACCCTATGTGTCTTTTTGCAAGGAATGTTTTCACAGTTTTTGCTCTATGGCAAGATGCATTATCATCTTGAAAAATGATTTCATCATCCCCAAACATCCTTTCAATTGATGGGATAAGAAAAGTGTCCAAAATATCAAAGTAAACTTGTGCATTTATTGATGATGTAATGACAGCCATCTCCCCAGTGCCTTTACCTGACATGCAGCCCCATATCATCAATGACTGTGGAAATTTACATGTTCTCTTCAGGCAGTCATCTTTATAAATCTCATTGGAACGGCACCAAACAAAAGTTCCAGCATCATCACCTTGCCCAATGCAGATTTGAGATTCATCACTGAATATGACTTTGATCCAGTCATCCACAGCCCATGATTGCGTTTCCTTAGCCCATTGTAACCTTGTTTTTTTCTGTTTAGGTGTTAATGATGGCTTTTGTTTAGCTTTTCTGTATGTAAATCCCATTTCCTTTAGGCGGTTTCTTACAGTTCGGTCACAGACGTTGACTCCAGTTTCCTCCCATTCGTTCATTTGTTTTGTTGTGCATTTTCGATTTTTGAGACATATTGCTTCAAGTTTTCTGTCTTGACGCTTTGATGTCTTCCTTGGTCTACCAGTATGTTTGCCTTTATCAACCTTCCCATGTTTGTATTTGGTCCAGAGTTTAGACACAGCTAACTGTGAACAACCAACATCTTTTGCAACATTGCGTGATGATTTACCCTCTTTTAAGAGTTTGATAATCCTCTCCTTTGTTTCAATTGACATCTCTTGTGTTGGAGCCATGATTCATGTCAGTCCACTTGGTGCAACAGCTCTCCAAGGTGTGATCACTCCTTTTTAGATGCAGACTAACGAGCAGATCTGATTTGATGCAGGTGTTAGTGTTGGGGATGAAAATTTACAGAGGTGATTCCATAATTTATTCCTCAGAATTGAGTGAGTCCATATTTTTTTCCCTCTGCTTGGTCTAAAAAAGTAACCGTTACTGACTGCCACAATTTTTTTTCTTGATTTCTTATAGTGTTTCTTAAAGTCAGAAAGTTGCCATTTGAAATTACTTTAGTTTTGTGTAATGTCTGTGATTTGCTTTTTTCTACAAAATTAAACAACTGAATGAACATCCTCCGAGGCCGGTGATTCCATAATTATTGCCAGGGGTTGTAGTTCTCATATCAGTCAGTTTATTTTTATAAATTTTATATTTATGTTCAGATTCCTCAGTCCTTAAACTAATAAACTGTCTATATAAATTTTTCTTTTTACAAGCATTACGTAACCCCTTGGTTACCCATGGACTTTTTATAGCTATATTGTTTTTACTAATTTGACAAATTGGGCAGTTTTTATTATATACTGAAGTAAAGATTTCTAAAAAAATTATCAAATGCTGAATCCACATTTCTTTCCCTATATACTGTATACCAATCTTGTTCAAGCAGGTTATGATATAGTGAGTTGATAGCATTGTCATTTTTTATTTGTTTGTATATGGGTTTTTGGGGTGTTTTACGGTGATTGTCATCATATACTATAAAGACAGGCAGGTGGTCAGATATGTCGCAGATCATTAGGCCGCTGATACTTATAGACTCCATGTCATTTGTGAAAATGTTGTCAATGAGTAGCACTATGAGATGTAATTCTACTAGGTTTAGTGATAGCTGGATAAAAACTCATACTGTGCATCCTATTGATATAGTCATCGGTTGGTTTGTGATTATTTGGGTTCATCAAATCAATATTGAAATCTCCACAGATATTTTTTTTTCCTTACCTATTGTCGAAAATGTTTTTTCCACCCACTCTGTAAAAAATTCCAGACTTGAACCAGGTGACCTCTCAAGGATCCTCTCAAGTCCAACACTTTAACCACTAGACCAGTCAGCCTCCGTTTAGTTTTTTTGTGCTTTGGACCAGGCATGGTCCCTTTCTTTTAAAAGGTTTCCAATTTTGGTGGAAAATCAAGGCTTATTCTGAATTTACACAATGAAGCATGTGTATTAATTAGCTTAAAATATAAAAAAAATTACCAGGCCAACTCAATATCAGCAAAGAGAGATACTTGGTTCCACTCAAAAATAGATCATACAAGAAAGCCTGTTTGCAAATATTTTTAAAATCTCTTAAGTAAAATGCATGGTTTGGTTTTGGGGAGTTTGGTATTCCTGAGTACTGCAATCGCATATTGGTCACTCAAATGATTCCCAAAAACCCTGACATCACAAAACTTGTGGGGGGTATTTGTTATTATTAAATTGAGGAGCAGCGATCTAGAGGGGTGTTTGAATTTGGGCCAATGTTGGACTGTCTATTAACTGACTTAGTTTCAGTGTGTCACAGATATATTTTAGGCTCTCTGAATCTGAGTACAGCCAATCAAGGTTTATGCAGTCCGGCCTGCGTAGTGTAAGTTCACCCAAAATGAACAATGCCGTTGCTGCCAATTTTACTGTCAAAAAGCTTTAACCCACTCTTTTTGGGCATCGCAGTGCCCTTTGTTGAGAACATGAGTCCTATTTATGGTGTTTTTTTTTTTTTTTTTTTAAACTTCCACCTCACTGCCACCTAAGTATGACACAGGTCTACGAGCCAAGTATGTTGTGGTACACTTAAGGGGGTACTGTCGGGGTGTGTCTCAGTGTTTCCGCCGGGTGCTCCGGCTTCCCCTCACATC